>NC_048306.1:30626721-30731325 GCF_013100865.1 Trachemys scripta elegans | reverse complement strand
GGCTGGAGGCTCTGCTCCTCCCCTGACTCTTCGGCTCTGTTTAAGAGCCGAGCTGCCCCAGTGCTCCCGGTTTCGGGCAGCCCCCATGCCTCCAGACCCTGCGCCGCCGGAGCCCGGGAGGGGAAGTGCCCGGCCGGCGGCTGGGGTCCGGAGGCAAGGGAGCTGCCTGAAGCCCATAGCGCTTGGGCAGCTCGGCTCTTAAACAGAGCCGAAGAGTCAGGGGAGGAGCAGAGCCGCCGCGGGAGGGGAAGTGCCTGGCCGGCATTTTCCCGGACATGTTCGGCTTTTTGGCAATTCCCCCCGGACGGTGGTTTGAGTGCCGAAAAGCCGGACATGTCCGGGAAAAAGAGGACGTATGGTAACCCTATACTGTGGTCTGTGAATGCTGACAGGGGAGTGTGGCTAGGATAGTCTGCATTGGGGGATGGGAGACTGACCGATGGAGAATACCTGAGCATGTAACATGAGAACCCAGGAAGGGGTTAGAGGCCAGGTGACACCTTTGCCCGGGAAACTGAACAAAGGCTGTGGGAGGCGTTGCTGAAGAGAGAGTTTTCAGGAGCTGGCTGGTGATCTGGCTGGGAGGCAGACGGGGCTCTGACCTCGCAAGGGGGCTGGGGCGCCCTGGGACCCCAAGATGGACCTAACTGAGGGGAGTCCTGTTGTCTGTGCCTGCAAGACCTGTTTTGGACTGTATTCCTGTCATCTAAATAAACCTTCTGCTTTACTGGCTGGCTGAGAGTCATGGTGAATCGCAGGAAGCCAGGGGTGCAGGGCCCTGAGTCCCCCATACTCCATGACAACTGGTGGCAGAGGTGGGATCTACTGCACCCCGTGGATGGCACTTCCTGCAGTAAGTGACAGGGGAGCAGTAAAATGAAGGGGGATCGATGGGGACCAGGTGGGCTGAAGAGTCAGAGAGATTTCAGGAGACAATTAACCCATGGGAGCGTGTGACCAGAGAGAAGGACTGTTGCAGTAACAGGGTCCCCCGGGGGATCGCAGCAAGCGGGCCTGGGGCGGAGGAGTCTGCAGCTTGACCCTGGCAGAGTGGGGGTGACCTGAAGAAGGGCTGGCACACTAAAGGTCTCCCTGGAACGGTGGAAAGCACAGGCCGGCGAGTGGCCAGGAGGAGGATGTATGCTAAGCGCCTTAAGAGCGACCTGGTGGAGCTGTGCAGGCAGAAGGGGCTGGGCATTGGGAGGTCCACCAAAGAACAGCTAATTGCCCAGCTGGAGGAGAGGGATCACTTAGATGAACCGAGCCCTGTCCCTGAGAGAAGCCGCCCGGCAGATGCAGCGTGGGCCACGGGGCCTGAAATGGCTGGGAGGGGTAAGACTGCTGCCGAGGACATCCCGAGACCCTGCCTACCTGTACCTAGGGGAGGGGTTGGGGGAAGCCCAGTGAATACAGAGGGCACCCTGACCCCGGCGGCCAGCAGGGGATCGTCCCGGCGAAGCTCCCCATCCTGGGAGCGGATGCGACTGGAATATGACAGAGAGCTGAGACTGAAAGAGCTCACGTTAAGGCAGCAAGAACTGAAGTATGAGTGGGAAGAGAAGAAGAAACAACATCAGCATGAGCGGGAGCAATGTCAGCATGAACTGGAACTGGCAAGACTGAGGGGCAGCGAACCCCCGGCTGCGGTGAGTGAGGGGGGACCCAGGACTGCACGGAGCTTTGATAAGTGCATCCTGGCCCCACGTAAGGAGGGGGAGGACGTGGTTGACTTCCTGGATGCCTTTGAGACGGCCTGCGAGCTGCACCAGGTTGCTCCTGTGGACAGACTCCGGGTTCTCACCCCCTTACTGGACCCCAAAGCCGTGGCCTTGTACCGCCAACTGGAAGAGGCGGAGAAAGGGGACTAAGAACTATTCAAAAAGGCCCTGCTACGTGAGTTTGGGCTGACTCCTGAGATGTACCGGGAAAGGTTCCGGAGTGAGGATAAAACCCCTGAGATCTCATATCTGCAACGAGCCGTCCGTATGGAGGGATACGCCAGCAAGTGGGCAGATGAGGGCCCAGACGAAGGAGGACCTGGTTAAACTGCTGGTACTGGAGCAACTGTATAAGCGGTGCCCATCCGACCTGAGGCTGTGGTTGAGGGACAAAAAACCAGAGAACCCGCGACATGCAGGCCGGCTGGCCGATGAGTTTGTAAAGAGCCGGTCAGGGGATAACAGGGAGAAGTCCCAAAGGAACAGTCCCACCACAATGCAGAGAGAGAGTCACCATGGGACCTCCCAGCGGGAAAATACGGAAAACCCCCATCAAAGGGGAACATCCGGCATCAGGGCCATCCGACCCACTCGAGGGGACCCATGGGACATGGGCTGCTATCACTGTGGCCAGAGAGGCCACATACGGGCCCAGTGCCCCAGGCTCAGGGACCGACTGAGCAGACTGAACCCACAGAGGGTTGACTGGGTAGAGACCCAGCCGGGCGAGAGGCAGCATTCCCAGGGAAGGGGGGCTGGCAGAGTGCCACCTGCTAAGGAGGGAGGAGAGCTCCAGGCCAGCTCCTCTGGGGGGCTGGATGCTCCAGACTCAAGGTTTTTGGTTTATACGGTGGGCGCGGGGCTGCCCCTCCAGAGAGAGTACCTTGTTCCCCTGGAGGTGGATGGGAGGAAGGTCAATGGATACTGGGATACGGGCACAGAGGTGATGCTGGCCTGGCCTGAGGTGGTGGCCCCAGATAGGGTAGTGCCCAACACCTACCTGACCCTGATGGGGGTGGGTGGGACCCCATTCACGGTGCCTGTGGTGAGGGTACACCTGAAGTGGGGGGCCAAGGAGGGCCCCAAGGACGTGGGGGTACACCCATATTTGCCCACTGAGGTGTTGATGGGGGAGGGCGGGGCCTGGAGGACTGGCCAAGCAACCCCCAGGGTGCCCTGGTTGTGACCCGCAGTCAGAGCCAGCGAGGGGCATGGCACCCTGGCCTTGGGGAGGGTGCCTTGCCTGAGGCGCAGGACCCTAACCTGGGGTAGGGAGGGAACACCCAGGGACACTGCTCAGGGAGACTGCGGCTTCAGACCCAGCCGGCAAGAGAGAGCAGGTGGCCATCCCTGTCCCAGCTGCTGAGTTCCAGGCCGAGTTGCAGAAAGATCCCTTCTTGCGGAAGATAAGGGACCTGGCCAACCTCAGTGAGGTACAGACCAGGGGGAGAGGTGGCCGGAAAAGGTTCTTGTGGGAGAAAGGGTTCCTGTACCGAGAATGGGTTCCCCCAGGGAAAATGGAGTCGGGGGGGATCAGGAGGCAGCTGGTGGTACCCCGAAGTATCACTGCCAGCTGCTGTACCGGGCCCATGACATTTCCCTCTCAGGGCACCAGGGAACCTGGCGTACCCAGCAGAGGCTGCTACGGAGCTTTTACTGGCCTGGGGTCTTTGTTACTGTCCGACAGTACTGCCGATCCTGTGACCCCTGTCAGAGAGGGAGGAAGGCCCGGGAAAAGGGGAAAATGGCTTTAGGACCCTTGCTCAGCATAGAGGAGCCTTTCCAGAAGGTGGCCAAGGTTAAAAGGGGGGCTCTAAACCAAGAGAGTCCGAATCACCGACCTCCAGACTGGAACGCTGGGAGAAGACCCCAGCCCAGTTGGAACCCCAGAGGTACTGGGGTGGGAAAAGGGCACAGGCCGCATAAACCTTCCCACATGTGAACTACGAGTGCCATGGAGCACCCTGACCTAAGGGGGGGGGGGCATGAAACTGGAGGGGCCTGGTGTAATTCTCACCAAGGAATGGGAGGGATGCTGGGGCATCCATAGCAACGGGGGTCGGTTCGACCTTCCCCGGGTCACTGTCTAAAGTGACCCCGCTCAGTTCGGTCTCGAAGGGGGGAGAGATATGACGAACTGGGACTGTTCTTACTGTGGTCTTTGAATGCTGACAGGGGAGTGTGACTAGGATAGTCTGCATTGGGGGATGGGAGACTGACCGATGGAGAATACCTGAGCATGTAACATGAGAACCCAGGAAGGGGTTAGAGGTTAGGTGACACCTTTGCCTGGGAAACTGAACAAAGGCTGTGGGAGGGGTCGCTGAAGAGAGAGTTTTCAGGAGCTGGCTGGTGATATGGCTGGGAGGCAGACGGGGCTCTGACCTCGCAATGGGGCTGGAGCGCCCTGGGACCCCAAGATGGACCTAACTGAGAGGGGTCCTGTTGTCTGTGCCTGCAAGACCTGTTTTGGACTGTATTCCTGTCATCTAAATAAACCTTCTGCTTCACTGGCTGGCTGAGAGTCATGGTGAATCGCAGGAAGCCGGGGGTGCAGGGCCCTGAGTCCCCCATACTCAATGACAACTCCACAAATTTGTGCTTTCTTGTTATGACTAGCTAGAATATAGAATTATAATACAAGTAAATATCCTATTACTGGCTTATTTATTATGGAATATATTATTTTATGTTCTTATTGCATTGTATCACTAGGAGAGCTTTATCAATACAGAGAAGCATATATTTCTTTTTGTAGCATGTTAATCTAACAAAATTGCAGGCTCACTTTCTATTTGGCAGAAAAGCTTCAGTTTGGATTGTCTTTAAACTAGGAAAGCTTAACCATTCAGTTTGATCATAAATTCACACCATAGTTTTAACTTGAAGCTACGGTTTCTAAAGTTAATAATAAATTTGTTTCCTATATTGCACATTTCATAATGCACATCTCCATTGGAGCTGACCTTGCTGTGATGATGGATTTGTACCAGGACTACTGCAGGATCCACTTGCAGCTGAACTGTCTCCTTTTTCCCACCTTCTGTAGCATGTTTGTTTCTCCATGAGTAGGATTGTTTTGCTGTATGGTGACCAGCTTACCAACTATGGTGACTGGCACTGAGACACCAAAAGGAGGGCAATGAGTGGGCTTGCATGGTCCCCTTACCCATGTGGATGGGGTAGAAGAGGAGGCAATTGTTGCTACCTTGCTGACAGCCTGACGTGCTCCCCATCTGCTCAATTGTGTTTTTGGCTTAACTGCACAGGTGCTGACTTTCCAAAGTGCCAGAGGGTGCTCAACCCCCATCTTTGCCCCTTCCCCCAAGCCCCACCCCACCCCACCTCTTCCCACCCAGTTCTCCCCCTCCCCCAAGCACGCCGCGTGCTCACTCCTCCCCCTCCTGCCCAGGCTCCTGAACGCCACGAAACAGCTGATTGCGGCGGGCAGGAGTCACGGGGAAGGAGGGGGAGGTACTGATCCATGGGGCCTGCTGGTGAGTAGGAGACACTGGGAGGTATGGGGGTGCTAATGGGAGGCTTCCAGTGGGTGCTCAGCACCCACCATTTTTCTGCCGTGGGTGCTCCATCCCCGGAGCACCCAGAAAGTCCGCACCTATGCTTAGCTGGGTTTGTGTGAATATTGTTTCACAACTTCAAGCGCATCCAGAGTGGTGGCCTGAATGCTCAAGGTGGTATGAATACCATATTTGGGGTCAGGAAAGAAGAGTCTCCATCCCACAAGATTAATTGACTAAGTTAATTGGATGTCTAACTGCAACATATTGCAGGGATTGTTTGATGGGATGTAAGGCTGAGAGGTGCTGGAGACTGGGGAGGCTGCCGTAGGGGCATGTAGACAGCTCACTGTTTTGGAATACATTCACTTCCATAGTTCGCTGTTCATGTGTAATTAATACTACAAGCTTTATAGTAGCAGATTTGCACAAGTTTGAGGACAGAGTATGGTAATGATGGTGTGGGGAAGAATTTACCATCATATTCAGCTATAAGGCAAACAAGTTTCTCATGATTTTGGGTATGGTTTGGGAATTGCAGCTTGGTAGCTGCATCTCATTATTATACATAGTAAATGGGGTGTGATGTTGGGCTTTAATGATTACTAAACCCCACAGGAACTGTTGGCTGTCATTAACACTGTAGCATGAGTTATTTCAATAATTGTGACATTTGCCTTTTGTCGAATTACAGGTGTACTTTATTTTATTTTTGCATTATCCCAAGTGGCATCAGCAATGCATAATAATCTGGGTCTCTCTCTCTCTCTCTCTCTCTGCAAATTATTAACCAACCGTTTTTGGGGGGGTTTTTTTGGTCAGAATGTTTTTTGACAAGCTTGCTATCTTTAAATGCCTAACCTAAATTTATATTTAAATTTATAAATTGTTTTCAGATTTGGGGATGTTTATATTTTAGACCTTTAGGTATTCATGCAGCATTTGCCATTGGACTATGGAATAATTTTTAACACTTAGATGCCACTGAATGGTAATTGTGAGTAACCGTTAACTTTTTCTTGGTAAATTTCTGTATAAAGTACTTCTTAAAACCACAAGCCCCTTGCCAACCTGTTGTATTTATAAGAATGGTGTGACGATTACCCAAGTTGTCGGCTTTTTTTCCCCTTTTGAGAGGTGCTCAAAGGGAGAGAAAAGAGGGAGTTGTCAGTGCAAACATCCTGATTGTTCAGTAGTCTATCTAAGTATATTAGTAGAACATTCATTGCCAAACATGAATCTGGATGGACATACTCTTGTATTTTGGCTTTTTTAATAGAAAATGAAACTAATACATTACTTGTTACATATGCAATATAGCTTCCCTTTTGAAAAAGAAATTTGGCTAGGATTAATATATTGCACAGGATTAACTTATTTTAAGGATGTTAGCTTACTATTAGGTAAAGCAGTAAGGAAATCTACATAAACTTTGCAATTTTTTAATTATTGTATATGTCTGCTGTTTTTCCATGAGCAAGACTAATGCTGTGTAGCACTTGAACAACTGCATCTAGCTACAATTCATAAACCTGTCCAAACAACATTATTGAACAGAGAGGTTTTCTGTTTTACCTCCAACATTAATTGAATGACATATCTGTGCAGAAATAACATAATGCTAGCAAACAGCACTTTAGAAAATTGCTATGGAATTTTTATTTAAAGGCGACTGTTTTTCATTTCTCTAAAGAAAATCCTAATAAATATGATGGGGCTTTCAACTAAAAAAATGACTAGAAACAATATATTATGAGTATTCATTAATGAAGGGGAAATCATCCATTTTAGAGTTATTTCAGTGACTTCTTTATGCAATGTAATTGAAGTGTCTCCAGAAATTTCTAAAATTCTTTGCATTGTTAGAACAGCCTTCATCCATGGAAGCTGGGAAAGCTTACAGAGAATAATTAATTTAACCTCACAATACCCTTTTAAGGTGGGGAATCCTTATTATCCCTATTTTACCCATGAGTAAATAGAGGCAATAAATGTTAATTGACTTTTCCAAGGTAATACAGTGAGTCCCTGACCTAGATAAGAACAGAAGCAATCCAAAGCCCATAGAAGTCAGTGGGAGCCCAGGAGGGAAAGGGGATAAAGTTGGCTTTAAGACACCTTTGTGTCCTCCAAATCCTGGACTGTTCCAGCAGCACATAAAGAGAGGCTGCTGGAGTTGCCTAAAATCTCTGCAATGTGGTATACTGCAGCCTGACCCTTGACACACCCCATATGGGGGATTGTCTTCATAGTACCTGTGCCAGGGGAATCCTCCATGGGATGGACATAGAACTTTTAGAGCCCCTTTGCATTACTATGATCCTTTTATGTTATATAAAAGGGCCAGTGCAGGGTTGAGGCTCTCACCCTAGTGTCTCACTCGTAGTTTACTGTAATTTGTTTTTGGCTGGGGAAGCTTGTAATACTATTCCAATAGTTTTGTTCATTAACCTAGAAAACCTTGAAAATAAAATGAAAGCATTGATGCTTCCTTGTTATAGAAGCGTGAAAGTTATTATTATACAAGACTATTTTAAGTCCTGCCAACAGTGAAAGCAACTTATATCTGAATTTGCATGCAAATAGTCTGTGCTTTCATTCAAAATGAGAAAATATAAATTAAAATTATTTCCATGTTTCCTTAGTGATTTATTGCTAAATTAGAGTACCATATCTATAAATGTCAACTCAGCCTTAATTATGGAGCCATAACTGGTGCTTCTGTAATGTGTGTGTATACTGATTACAGAACTATTTGGTAAAATTTACCTCCTAATGTCTATTAAAATATTTGCAATAATTCGAAGTTTCAGATGCCAAAAATCAGGTTCTCTCCCTTTCTCCAGGCTTCCTTATAATCTGCTAAATAGTGAAATATGAAATAACCCCAAGCATCCCATAAACCAATTAAATATCTGCAATTTCCAAAATATAGGAGGAGGAAATCTTCTTTATCTTCTTCCCTTGGGAAATGCTATTTGTAATAGTACATATAACTTCTAATCAAATGAACAGTCCTGTGCATCCGGATGTTCTTGACAAAACTTTCATGGGACTGAAAACTATTGGACTGGCACCAGAGCCATCAAAACTGATATAGTCAAGATAATGTGCCCATTTCTAGTAAAAATAAATCTTCCTTTTGATGATGCTCACACAGAATGTTAGTTTTAAAAGAAATATACCCTGAATTCAGAAACTCAAACAGTACAGTTGAGGTACAGAATTATAAGCAATTTCACAACTAAGTTCTTTGGTCCCTATTCTCCTCTCTGCTCATGCAATTCCAGTCAAATATAGAAGTATCTTCTGGAAAAGGGAGGGGAGGGGAACTCAGTGGCATTTTCTTCTTACCCTATAATCCCCAAAGTGATTTTGCAGATACGTGACAGGGCTTGAGATCTGCAAGGTGATTCAGAAGGTGATGAAGCTGAAATATACCGGCTGTTTGTGGCAAGATTATCATTCGGTATCTCCAGGAATCACCTAGATCAATTCATGCTGACCCAGTCAACATCACTGTATGCAGGATTCCCCTTTGCCACATGCATTCTTCTTATAGGGGGTCCAAGGACAGTCTGTCCTACCGGCAACTCTACTAACCACTATGCTACATTAGCTGGCAAGAGATTGCAGGAGCTCTGCCTGCTCCCTGTGCAGAGATCAGGTTTGTCCTCAGCACAAGGAGCAGTTATGACTGCTCTTTATAGCAGGTGGGAGAATGAGGAAAAGCAGGCAATCAGGTGGAGATTTCCTGTAGATAAGGGTTCCCCCTTCCCATCCCCCCTATGAAGGATCTGAATATCCATAGTCTACATGGATAACCAGTTGAGGTGGCGGGTGTGAGAGTAGTGTATAAATGAGAATTAGGCATTTGATCAGATTGTGATATGGTATTCACACCACACTATCCTGGAAAGGGTTAATGAGGCTCACAAGGGGCCAGTGAACCCGATAGGCCACACCAAGCCTAATTCTCCCTTAGATAAGCAATCCCTAATTGAGGATGAAGCCTAGCTGAGCAGGAAGGGCAGGCATAGAACTAGGAAGTTTGCAGCAGAGAAGGGCTGCAGTATGGAAATCTATAGTCACTCTCTGGGCTTAGAGTAGGGAAAAAAAGAAAACCTAGGCAAAGAGTGAAACTCTGGGATCCTGGCCCTGAAGGAAGGGTATACCCAGAGAGGTAGCAGAGTAGGAAAAAGCTAAGGGAAACAGTAGCAAGGTTTGGGATGATGCAGAACTTGGTTGCTGATTTGAGGGTCCCTGAGCTGGAACCCTGAGTAGTGTGTGGGCTGGGTTCACCTACCAACCACTGGGGAAGTGGCACTCTCTGAGCAGTGAATTGGAAGACTGCCTACGATGGTTCATATGAAAAGTCTCTGATACCCAGGAAGAGGGAAACTACATAGGTACCTGTCCAGAGACCAAACCATGAAAAGAGAGCAACCCAAACCACAGGAAGGGAGCATCCTGATTCTCAAAAACGAAGCACTGCAACTCCTGGAACATGAGAAGGGCCAAACAATGAATGAGAGATCGAAGTGGGTGTCAGACTGAGCAGAGCTATTGTCCAGATATAGCCACAAGGAAGTGTCCGGATTGTGACTAGAGAACCTAGTGACACATGCTATCAGGGGAAACCTGTAAAACCACAAAAGATGCAGCTGGTGAAAGTAAAGGGAGAACGTAAGAAGGGCTATACTGGATCAGACCAAAGGTCCATCTAGCCCAGTATCCTGTCTTCTGACACTGGCCGATGCCAGATGCCCCAGAGGGAATGAACAGAACAGGTAATGATCAAGTGATCCATCGCCCAATCTCCGTTTCTGGCAAACAGAGACCAGGGACACCATCCCTGCCCATCCTGGTTAATAGCCATTGATGGACCTATGCTCCATGAATTTATCCAGTTCTTTTTTGAACTCTGTTATAGTCTTGGCCTTCACAACATCCTCTGGCACAGAGTTTTACAGGTTGACTGTGCATTGTGTGAAAGATACTTTATTTTGTTTGTTTTAAGCCTGCTGCCTATTAATTTAATTTGGTGACCCCCTAGGTCTTGTGTTATGAGAAGGAGTAAATAACACTTCCTTATTTACTTTCTCCACACCAGTCATGATTTTATAGACCTATCACATCCCCCTTAGTCGTCTCTTTTCCAAGCTGAAAAGTCCCAGTTTCGTTTCTTTACATTCAGTCTTAGCAGGAAGCCTTCCCTCAGGCCACTCAACAGAGAACTGCTCTGACAGAATGAATGTTCAAGTTTTAAAAATGTAATACGCTTCTCTAGTATAGACAACATGCCATTTAGATTGCACAAGTCATGGCACTTTAAAGCTTTCAAGGCCCTTCTATCATGATTAAAAGAATATATCCATCAGTTATTTAGCACATATGTCAGGATTCTCCTTAAAGGCAGCAAATGAAGTAATTTCTCTATGTCTGAGCTAAGCCAGACACTAGGGAGTACAATTCCTTGAAAAAAATCTTAGTGGGTACAAGTTTAGGGGTGTGTTTGTTTTTTTTTTAATGCCACATCTTCCTTGCTGAAACCAGATATGAAGAATTACTAAGGAGGACATTTTGCATCACCTCAGTGTCTTCAGTGAATAAGAATAAATGGAACAACCATGGGGGTTAGACAAGAGTAGGAAAAGACCTCTGTTGGTAACACAAGAAAGGGATTGATTTTCTTTCTGTTCTATAGGGACCTAGAAGGAAGAAGTATCCATACATTACTGGGTATCTCTTTCCAGTGCCTTACTAAGGAATAATAAAACTGCACAATATCCCCAGCACTTGGAGGCAGATGGTAGGATTTGCTAGAGTTTCAATACCTATCCACTCGTATGTGTTGGTTTGACTTTTAAGTTGCAGCATAGCAATAGGAGGTGCTAGGATAGCAAGTCTACTATGGCAGCATAGTATATGGATTAAGGGATTTGACAGAGGAGTTCTCCTGGGAGTCATGGTTATTAGTTTAGGGATATTAAAATAAACTTTTATAGTGAGTTCAAAAAACAAAACAAAGCTGAATAATTCTTTCTTCTTGTATCGTACATGCTATTATTATGCTGATAAATTTTCATGAATATCCAGTTCCAATTCTCATTTAGTTGAAATATCAGTTATATGAGGATATTAAAAGCAACTTGAAATATCTTATCAAATCTTTTGTTCCAGACTGAGGAAACGTGGAAGAAAGAAGCCTACAGAGATGATGGTATCTCTCGCTACTCTTTTACCATTTTGTGATTACAGTATTGCCAGTTCTTGTGCTTTTTGCTATCCTGGAGATATCGGAGTTTCTTAAAAAAAGGTTTTCATTACTTTTTCCCCCTGATTTCAACCTTCAAAATCAATGTTTGCTTTTACCCAAAATGGCCACTATCTCTCATTATTGTCAATGGGACTGGTACCACATGTTGCCCTCAACAAGATGACTGCCATTTTGCCATAGCTTTGCAGGTGAATGTCTGCCCTCCACAAAAAGATGGACTCCTCTATCTTTGTTTCCAATGAGGCTGAAGATGATGGCCCCTGAAGAATCATGTAAGCTATAGACATGAGAATGTAAAGGTGCTTGGAATAAGACTGGGGCAATAGCTAGGGGAGTTTGGGGGGACAGAAAAATGAGGAGTCAGAGGAATGGGGGAAGCAGGGCAGATTGAAATTATGTTGCAGGAGAATGTGAGGGGTATGAGGCAGACAGTAGGGTGCAAGCAAATGTGAGTAAGAGGCTGACTGAATGGGTTGAAAGACAATATGGAGAAGAGGAGGTGACTGAAGGGGTGCATGGAAATGTGGTGGCACACAGGGAGAATGTGATGTGTAGGAGATTGTAAGGACAAAGGGCGGGAAATATAGTGGCAAATGAATGTAGGAGTTAGTGGGGGACTTCAGATGGGAGAGAGGAATGACAATCTGAGTGGGACAGACACTTGCCCTGTCCATCTAGGAAGGAGGATAGAGAAGCATAGAATCTGCAGTTCCCCACATCCGTCGCAAGAGATAGGAAAGGGTAAATAGAGACTCTTCCAAGTAACAAATAGGGATTAACTACTGTATATTTAACAATGAATTGTGAATTGGAGATGATTATACAGAGTTCATACTGTCCCAAAGTGATTTGTCAATGGTTTTATTTGTAACAAACACTTTTGGAACCACACTCGCAATAAAGCACATTAATAATTGTGGTAAAGATACTCATCAACAGTGTGGCTTCACTTGAATAGGCCTGGATGTCTGGGTGAAGTCCTGCATGCATTGCACATGGCCACCATCTTGGCCATCATTTTTAACTTGTTTGAGATTCTTTGAGCATTTCTGATATTTAATGATCCAAACAAAGGTTTTATAGCTACTAAAGCAGCCAACATGACTCTCTTCTCAAGTAAAAGGTCCACAGTCAAGGTTGATTGGAAGCCTATATTTAACCACTAGTTCAAATCCGGTGCTTTAAAATATGCAATTATATTTCAATAGTCTTCTTTCTCTGTTGAAATATAACATTCCATTGTGGAAAATGTCACTCCAAAGTATACCTAATATATGGTCATGGAGCAGTGCTATTTGCATTGTTATATAGGTTCTGTTTGTTTTTTAACTTGTTCCTGAAGTGACATAAAGGGAAAAAAACATATTCTCCAGGTCAATAGCTCTTTAGATGGTTTTTCTAGTTGCACTATTTCTCAAATAAATGAACAGATGATGAACAGATATGTTTCAACCATCGTTTTGTGAAGTTGCATGATGAACATGTGACTTGCATCTACTTGTCATATAATTCAGAGAGCATTATGAGATGTTTACATATATTTCCTATCTGATGCACATATTGTAGGTATATAGCATGTGAACCTAAGTAATATTTTGAACACAATAGTCTCAGATCTTCAAAATTATCATAGAATCCTAGAATATCAGGGTTGGATATGACCTCAGGAGGTCATCTAATCCAATCTCCTGCTCAAAGCAAGACTAATCTCCAACTAAATCATCCTAGCCAGGGGTTTGTCAAGCCTGACTTTAAAAACCTTTACGGAAGGAGATTCCATCACCTCCCTAGATAACCCATTCCAGTGCTTCACCACCCTCCCAGTGAAAAAGTTTTTCCTAATATCCAACCTAAACCTCCCCCACTGTAACTTGAGACCATTACTCCTTGTTCTGTCATCTGGTACCACTGAGAACAGTCTAGATCAGGGATCGGCAACGTTTGGCACGCAGCTCGCCAGGGTAAGCACCCTGGTGGGCTGGGCCAGTTTATTTACCTGCTGACACAGCAGGTTCAGCCGATCGCGGTCCCCACTCACTGTGGTTCGCCATCGGGCAGCGAGAAGCGGCACGGGCGAGGGATGTGCTGGCCGCAGCTTCCCGCTGCCCTCATTGGCCCGGGATGGCAAACCACGGCCAGTGGGGGCCGCGATCAGCCGAACCTGCTGCATCAGCAGGTAAATAAACTGGCCTGGCCTGTCAGGGTGCTTACCGTGGCGAGCCATGTGCCAAACGTTGCCGATCCCTGCTCTAGATCCATCCTCTTTGGAACCCCCTTTCAGGTAATTGAAAGCAGCTATCAAATCCCCCTCATTCTTCTCTTCTGCTGACTAAACAATCCCAGTTCCCTCAGCCTCTCCTCATAAGTCATGTGCTCCAGCCCCATAATCATTTTTGTTACCCTCCCCTGGACTCTTTCCAATTTTTGCACATACTACTTGTAGTGTGAGGCCCAAAACTGGACACAGTACTCCAGATGAGGCCTCACCCATGTCGAATAGAGGGGAACGATCACGTCCCTCGATCTGCTGGCAATGCCCCTATTTATACAGCCCAAAATGCCGTTAGCCTTCTTGGCAACAAGGGCACACTGTTGATTCATATCCAGCTTCTAACCACTGTAACCCCTATGTTCTTTTCTGCAGAATGGCTGCCTAGCCATTCGGTCCCTAGCCTGTAGCAGTGCATGGGATTCTTCCGTCCTAAGTGCAGGACTCTGCACTTGTCCTTGTTGAACCTCATCAGATTTTTTTTTTTTGGCTCAATCCTCTAATTTTTCTGGGTCCCTCTGTATCCTATCCCTACCCTCCAGCATATCTACCACTCCTCCCAGTTTAGTGTCCTCTGCAAACTTGCTGAGGGTGCAGTCCACGCCATCCTCCAGATCATTAATGAAGATGATATTGAACAAAACTGGCCCCAGGACCAACCCTTGGGGCACTTTCTTGATACCAGCTGCCAAGTAGACATGGAGCCATTGATCACTACCCATTGAGCCCGATGATCTAGCCAGCTTTTTATCCACTTTATAGTCCATTCATCCAGCCCATACTTCTTTAACTTGCCGGCAAGAATACTGTGGGGAACCGTATCAAAAGCTTTGCTAAAGTCAAGGAATGACATGTCCACTGCTTTCCCCTCATCCACAGAGCCAGTTATCTCATCATAGAAGGCAATTAGGTTAGTCAGGCATGACTTGCCCTTGGTGAATCCATGCTGACTGTTCCTGATCACTTTCCTCTCCTCGAAGTGCTTCAGAATTGATTCTTTGAGGACCTGCTCCATGATTTTTCCAGGGACTGAGGTGAGGCAGACTGGCCTGTAGTTCCCCAGATCCTCCTCCTCCTTCCCTTTTTTAAAGATGGGCACTACATTAGCCTTTTTCCAGTCATCTGGGACCTCCCCTGATCACCATGAGGTTTTCAACGATCATGGCCAATGGCTCTGCAATCACATCCACCAACTCCTTTAGCACCCTCAGATGCTGCACATCTGGCCCCATGGACTTGTGCTCGTCCAGCTTTTCTAAATAGTCCCAAACCACTTCTTTCTCCACAGAGGGCAGCAGTCTGGGAGTTGACCTTGTTTGTGAAGACAGAGGCAGAAAAAACATTGAGTACATTAGCTTTTACCACATCCTCTGTCACTAGATTGCCTCCCTCATTCAGTAAGGGGGCCCCACTTTCCTTGACTTTCTTCTTGTTGCTAACATACCTGAAGAAATCCTTTTTGTTACTCTTAACATCTCTTGCTAGCTGCAACTCCAAGTGTGATTTGGCCTTTCTGATTTCACTACTGCATGCCTGAGCAATATTTTTATACTCCTCCCTGGTCATTTGTCCAATCTTCCACTTCTTGTAAGCTTCTTTTTTTGTGTGTGTTTAAGATCAGCAAGGATTTCACTGTTAAGCCAAGCTAGTCACCTGCCATATTTACTATTCTTTCTACACATCAGGATGGTTTGTTCCTGCAACCTCAATAAGGATTCTTTAAAATACAGCCAGCTCTCCTGGACTCCTTTCCCCCTCAGGTTATTCTCCCAGGGGATCCTGCCCATCAGTTCCCTGAGGGAGTCAAAGTCTGCTTTTCTGAAGTCCAGGGTCCGTATTCTGCTGCTCTTTCTTCCTTGTGTCAGGATTCTGAACTCGACCATCTCATGGTCACTGCCTCCCAGGTTCCCATCCACTTTTGCTTCCCCTACTAATTCTTCCCTGTTTGTGAGCAGCAGATCAAGAAGAGCTCTGCCCCTAATTGGTTCCTCCAGCACTTGTACCAGGAAATTGTCCCCTACACTTTCCAAAAACTTCCTAGATTATCCGTACACCACTGTATTGCTCTCCCAGCAGATATCATGGTGATTGAAGTTTCCCATGAGAACCAGGGCCTGTGATCTAGTAACTTCTCTTAGTTGCCGGAAGAAAGCCTCATCCAACTCATCACCCTGGCCTGGTGGTCTATTTATTCCTTCTTAAATTTTGCATCTGAAACCATAATAAAAAATTTAATTTCAATCTGTCAACTCTTCTTGCAGATATGCATAATCTGAGATTAGGAATGTTTTTAGAATGCGGGGGGAGGGAGAAGGGAAAATGGTTTAAAATATTTTCTGAAATTATATAACTTATTAGAATTATTTTAGTGCTGGAAAGAGAAATGAGGAGTTGAAAAGGTTACAAATGCAATCATATAATGACCCACTTATATTGATGTTTCTCTCTGTGATTAATTGTTGATCAAGATGCTGTCTTGCTTTAATTAGAAGATGAGTTTGTAATATATCAGTGCTAGATTTGATTAAACAGAAGACATCTTAAATATCCTATTTCAAAATATTTTGCTTAAAGATGTATATTACAATGAAATCCTCAAAATGACTTAAATTTGAATTATCTAAATTATTTAACACAGTATACATATGTAAATATAAGAGAGTTATAAGTGAGGAAAGCAGAAATTTTAAAAGGATATACACTATTGTTAGTCTTAATCTTCTGAAGGGGTTATGGTCATGGTTTATTCATTAGCAAACACTTTTTTGTTCTTCAACAACATACACTAGTGGTGTTCAGTTTTGATTACCTTTCCTGACAGAAGACATATGGTAGCAGAAACAGGAGCTCTTCAGAGAAAGGTAATGAAAATGGAGGAAACATTTTCATGTGAGGAGAAATTTAAACTGCTGTGAAAGGAGAAGAGCAAGAGGAGACACAAAGTAATGAATAACATAGACAAGGCCAGTTGGGCATTCCTATTTTACCTTTTCCCACAATACAAGAAAAAATTAACATTTAGAGAAACTTTTAAAGGGCAACACTTTAAAGTGGATAAAAATAGAACACATGCAGCTAGCAAATAGCTTAGTAATAGTCTAAAGCAGTGGTTCTCAAACTTGTTCTGCCGCTTGTTCAGGGAAAGCCCCTGGCAGTCCGGGTCAGTTTGTTTACCTGCTGCATCCGCAGGTTTGGCCAATTGTGGCTCCCACTGGCCGCGGTTCACTGCTCCAGGCCAACGGGAGCTGCAGGAAGCGGCGCAGGCTGAGGGACATGTTGGCCGCCCTTCCTGCAGCCCCCATTGGCCTGGAGTGGCAAACTGCGGCCAGTGGGAGCCGCGATCGGCAGAACCTGCGGATGCGGCAAGTAAACAAACCAGCCCAGCCCACCAGGGGCTTTCCCTGAACAAGAGGCAACCCTAGTTTGAGAACCACTGGTCTAAACGTGGTGATACTTTCATTTTGATAGGGCTAAAATGTACAACCCTTGTATTAATGATCACTTAATCACATGTGTAGTCTCATTGGCATCTTGCCTTTTGGGGGTTCTAGTCCTATCATTGTCTCCTCCAATATTTCTTCCTTAAAAGTCATGTGAGTTACTCAGGGTTTGATCCATCCACCTTTTCCCATAAAAGTTACACTTAGCTCTTTAGAGCTTGAAACAACAGCCCAAAAAGGGACACTTATGTTTCTTCCTGAAAAGATTTGATTTTTATTGAATCTACAACAGAATTTGCCTTCTGTCTAAATATTGGTACAACTCTGGTCTCTTATCTTCCTATTATCATAGTTCTGTAACTGAATTTCATTTTTCAGATCAAGTTCTAGTACAAGGCAGAAAAGCTACTTTGCAATATGTTCCTGCTGTTTTTAACCACCACAAACATGGAAATATTGCAAAAAAATGCACAGAATAAATACTTGCAAATCATTAACTATCAATCAACATGGAAAGTACTGTTTTAAAAAAAATCCAAACCTGAAATAGACATCTTTTAAAGGCATATAAATTTCAAATGTCTTCTGCTTCAGGAAAGTACCGGAGTAAACATGCATGTATGTGAGTCATCTTTTTAGTAGTAAGTACAGATCACTAGTAAGTAGCTCAGAAAACAACTTTCCCCAAATAAGGAAACTAATTAGAAATTGAAGAACCTGGAGTTAGTCTGCTTTTAATTTAGGATGTTGACCCTAAATGCCAAACAGAGTCTGAAATAATTGGTAGGAACCCACACAGGAGACACACAAGACTACAATGTTGTGGAATATAGTCCAGACACATATCTTTGTCTAGGCACTGTGCTGGTTTGGCGCTTAAGGAAAATGTTGATAATGTAATATTCATATATAAAATAATTTGTCACTGCATCATAGCATATAAATTCCTTTCTTTATTATCTTGATCTTTATAATCTGTTACCAGCATATGAAAAGATGTGGCAAAATATGTAGTTAACATTACTTATTAGTCCAATGAAGGACAGACAAATACGCTATACAACTCATTTTCTGAGGGAACCAATTTAGGAATGTTTTTAGAATTTAGAGTTTCTCATAGGCAAAGCTCAGTGAGTCAGATGCATATAAATATAGATTTATTCTTTTGGCCAGGAAAAGTTATTTCTAGGCGTTGGACATTTGAAAGCAAGATCCTGCAGGGAATTTTTTAAAAAGGGGGTCATTTTCATCTCTACTCTAGTGAGCAGTTTACATAGTGTAATTAAATGTGATTTTAATGAATATTCATGAAGTACTTACTTTTTATTAAAAAGTTAGAAATATGAGCAACTTTTATAAATAACTGACAGGTGAGCCTGTTTGAAACGCTTAAGAACCTGCCAGGCAGCACTGTTAACAGCCTACAACTTGGGTTCGCTATAACATATAAAAAAAAATTTGTGTGTGTGTGTGGCGGGGGCAGGGGGCAAATCTAAAATTAAACTTATTCTCTAAAAATGTGAATCTTTAAAAAGGTGAATTTGGAATCTCTCTCTCATCGCATACGTTTGAAGTCAATTTAATGCTCATAAAATGTGCAATATTTACAATACTAGAGAGACAGTGAAATTTTCAGCCCTGTTCTGGACTCTCTAAGTCCAAAGAGGCAGAAAAGGTATGGATTCCCTTTGACTCTGTCAGCATGGGATTCCCTTTACACAATGTAGCCAGCCTTTTGCTGCCTCTCCCTGGTGTAGAAGGCATGTTGGTGCCATGCTAACAGAAGAGGGGTCCTCCCTGTAGCTCTGGTGAGCCACAGCTAATGTAATGGTCCCCTGCAAGCTGCAGTCAGCTGGCAAAAGATATAGCAGTTTTCAAGTTGCTCCAATTTATGCCAGGGGCCAAACTAGCCACAGATAAGAGCCGCCTTTTCCCTCTCTCCAAGATTCTGCACTGAGCGCAAATCACCCACATCTAAGGATTGAGGCATGAATTCCTGTTTTTATCCACAGAATGAAAACAGCACATGTAGTGGCACTGCAAGCTTCTCCACACTTCTGAAATTTTTAACTAGAAAATGTCTTGCATGTTACCCATGTCTGGAATGAATAATTCTCCATGGTAAAATTAATTAAACTCTTGGAGATTCACAGATACATTTGTGGCTGCCTGGATATACATACATGGGAAATGGTTCAAGTGATGACCATATGAAAACCAGTAGAATGAACCTGCCACATTGGTTCACAAATCCTTTTGATTAGCTCTAGTTGGGGCTCATCATGATTGGAAGATCTGGTATCCATATCTTATTTTAATGGACATTTGTATCCTTTTAAGAATGTACCAAAACACCAACTTATTTCAAATGCAGGATTTCACAGCTTTCAGATGGCCCAAATTTCCAATTGCTGTTTATCCAAGTCAGATCTTGAAGTAGTAGAACCCCTCATATTATTGCCTGAGCCATCTAGTCTTCCTGCTGTTTCGATTCATTGTCTAAAGGTAGTTGTCCATTCTCCATTGGGAAATACTAAAGGATTCTATCTTATTGTTAATCACTTGGAATAGTGAGTAATGCAGTAACAATTCCCGCCCCCCAGCTTCACTTTGAATTTTCTTAAATATTCTCTTCAGATGACTTAGATTGATAGATTTGATTATTAGGTAAGCTGTGTGCACACAACAATAAAACTGTTGGATGGAAAGGCAAATTAATCTTTATTCTATGTCTCCTCTAGAAAGAGGCGTTTTCTGTTTAAAAGTAAATTCTAAACTTTGAAAATTCTTTTGTGGAAATGACTTGTGAGCAGTCGTCATAATGTGATCCCTTCCGCATCCTCACGTGTTTGCTTGTATAATGGTTAGAAATATTACTTAATGTACAGGCATTACCAGTTTTGTTTAAACCCAAAGTACTCCTCCTGAAGGTGAACTCTTTTTCAAATAGATGCAGCAAGGAAAGAAAAAGTACTGACCCTTTTAATGTCCTGATTGCCAATCCCTAAAACAAAGGGGTGCTATTTATCATGCCATGGTTCCATACCATGCTTCTCAGTGCCGCTTGGCTACAGGCAATTTAACATTTAGTTTGATTGTTTATGATAGGTGGAGATGGCAGCAATTTAGACAAGGAGCTTGGAGGGAGAAACAGGAACTGGAATGGGGAACCTATATGAGGGTGGAGACTGAGCAAGGAGACAGCAACTTGGATGAGGAGCTGCAGTGGCATGAACAGAATTGGATAAGGAATTGGGATGGGGAGGGGGGGGAGATGGGACTGACACAGGAACAGGCTGGAAGGAACACAGCACAAGGGGTCAGGCTTGGGGAGTACTGGGGCAGAAGGATCTGTGTGCCCACTTGAGAACACTTGTTCAAAATCGACCCTAGGTGTTTTTGTGGCACCTTAGAGACTAACAAATTTATTAGTCTCTAAGGTGCCACAAGTACTCCTGTTCTTCTTTTTGCGGATACAGACTAACACAGCTGTTACTCTGAAACCTAGGTGTTTTGCCATCCAGGGTGGAAAATGCTTTTGGTATCTGCATCGCCAAGCCAACTGCAAAAACTAAAATAAATAAAACCCTATCCAAGTGATGTGGCATCCCTGCAGATTCTGGTTTAGTGCCCCTAGCAGATGGCAGCCAGGGTGACTGCCTGGATTGACTGCCCCTGTAGCTAGCCATGCACTGTCCTCAGGAGCCTACTATTGAACCCAGGAGTTTCAACATTCCTCTGCTGTCAGCAAATATGTGAAACCTACAGGCTAAATGTGTGTCACATCCCGGTCCAGTGGCTGGTCCACATAGCAGGTGTAGGTTGTCATCCTCTATCAGTTATGCAGTTAGGGAAAATGGCAGTGGTATATACTACAGATCTAAAGATTCCAGCCCGCTGTTGACCCATGTAGGAGTCGCATTGATTCTACATGACATAATTTCTGTTTGATTTTTTTCCCAATTAGTATATTTGTGTATAATTCCTTAGGTGTTTATTTTAACTTTAAAAAAAAGTTAAGGATGCAAAATCAAGCACTCAAGTTAGGAAATACCAGAATTAAGGTGGCCTGTGCAGATAAATATAACGCATCTAACTATAAAGGTAGATAAGCTTTGGAACAGATTTCTGAGGGATGTTGTGGAATCCCCATCACTGGAGGTTTTTTAAGAACAGGTTGGACAAACACTTGTCACAGATGATATGCTAAGTTTACTTGGCCCTGCTTCAATGCTGGGGGTTGGACTTGGTGAATTCTCAAGGTCCCTTCCAGCCCTGCATTTCTATGATACTAATGTCTTTCCTGTCTTCTTCTAATCAACAAAAAATATTTTGATGAGATATTAAAAAAAAAAAAAGCCAACCTTTTTGTTACACATTTTATTGCTGGCTTGAAATACTGAATTTGGGGAATTATACAAATGAATCACAATTCAGTAGTCAGTTTTTAATACTGTATGTCTGAGAACTTTTCTGTACATTTTCTAAATCTGTTTTAGTTTAAACAGTAGTGAAAACTGAGGCGGCAGTGGCATACAGATGGCAATGCAAGAAAGGCATTTAATGGATGACAGGTTTCAGAGGGGTAGTTAGTCTGTATCAGTAAAAACAACGAGGAATGCTGTATATTTATACCTGTGTACTGTATCTTCTACTCCGTGCATCTGATGAAGTGGGTTATATCCCACAAAAGCTTATGCCCAAATAAATGTGTTCGTCTCTAAGGTGCCACAGGATGCCTCATTGTTTTTCCTTAATGGATGGGCATTGAGTTATGTCCCTTTTGAGACACAGTTTGGAATAGATTAGCTCTGAGTGGGTACCAGTTTTCCCATCCCACAGAACTTTTCGAGGTATCAAAAAAAATCCCATCTTCAATCAGGATGTAAAGTTGTTGAAATCTTTAAAATTTTGAAAGTCAAAAATCTGAAGAAGAAAAAAACAACGTTTTTTGTTTTGGTCATATCAAAATGTTCCAGTTTGACTTTAAACATTTATTATTTTTGCATTTTTAATATAACTAGCTTAAATTGCTTTGAAATTTAAAACTGGATTTTTCATGTCTAAACAAAATTATTAAATGTTTTAAACTTTTTTCATTTTTTTGTGAAAATATGTATGAAAACCAATCCTTTCCCCCAAAAGAAACTATCAAAATTCTTGAACAACTCTAGAAGAGATGCACTAGATTTTGAGGTTGTCCTCATTTTAAAAAATTAGGAGAAAGGTGGTTTGGTATTAAAACATTTATGTAAATGATTAACCAAATTATTTGCTCACATATTAATGAATAATTCCTAGCAAAAATGAGTAGGTGTTCCAAGGATATAACTCAAGGCAATATATGACCTTATTTGTGTACAGATTCAAATACAAGCATGCATACATAAGGCATGATATATTAACAATTGATTCTCTTGCTTTAAAAAAAAAAACCCTTTCTCCCCAACTCCTAACTTAAGTTACAAAAAAAAACTCCAAGGCCTTAAACTTCACCCCAGAAGAAAATGTAGCATCCAAGTAATTTTCTTGATGGATTTTAATTTTTATCTTTTAACAAAATAAAGTAGTGTAATAAATTGTTTGGCAGAGGAATGGATTATCCTCACATCACATTCATTTGTATTTTTTCTCTTACTAAAAAGGTTTAATGATGTGTAATGGGTCATGTCTTGTAAAATATATGGACATTTCATTTAACAGATTAGTTTAAATTACAAAAAGTTTTGACTAAAACATCATAATCTCTATTTACAATAGCAGACCCAAACTGTTTTTATTGCATAAGTACCAACTGAATGAATAGTTCCTGTTAAATTTAAATACAATAATGATGCATAAAGTTGGATGGGGAATACTAGGAATGAGAGAACGTTTGCTCTCAGGGGTATAAATAAAATAGCAAAAAGTAGAAGAGGGCATGTTCCATTTATCTCCCCCATTAGTGTAATTGTACAATGGGTGTTGTATGATTTTAACATTTGTATGTACAACTAAAATGTGGCCCTATGGATGATGTATTATGCCAAAGGACTACAAGATCTACCAAAGTTAAAATATACAAACTGCCTCCAAAGATCAGGTGGACACTTTGCTGTCACTCTTGCTGCAGATCTTAAGAAAACATTTTATTACTTAAAATATTGATTGGTAATTAAACTAGAAGTAGGGGTAGTTAGTTTTACTCCTCCTCCTCTAACTCTAACACAGAAAAAGCTATCAACTTTTTCTGTGATTTTTTTTTTTTTTTTTTTTAAGAAACAAATGAAGCCATATATTTGTTATAGGTATATAGGCAGGGCTCCCTCTAACTTTAATGGGACCCTTATACAAGTATCTGAAGTAGAAAAATTGCCTTTGAATAGCTACAATTGAAAAAAACAGAAACATCTTGGACTGTATCATAAGAATTTTTTCAGGTCTCCAACCAAGGTTTAGTTTTGAGTGGGACAAGTAGATGTGTGCAGTTATCTCCTTATCGTATGCTAATTGAAACCTGCCTGTGAAGTAGTACATATTTTCTCATCATGGACTGATGAGCACATTTAAAAGACAAGAAGAAATCATGTTTAAGATGTTCCTGATGTAACCATAAGAGCTTACAAAATTCATATATACTAATTAGGGTGAGGAGGGAAATGGCTGTTTTGACAGAATCAACTGATAATGTTACAGTGGCTTTGTGTGGGGTGGTCCTAGCTTCATACATAATTCCATGGGCCACAGGCATGTTTGTCATTGTGAACATGCCATATGAAAGGGCAAGAAAATAAAATGCAATTGTGACAGTGTGAGGACTATTGTGGGGCTGCTATTTGGTGATTCACTGGTGTATATGAATGTATTCTGTAATATACACCTTTTTGGGGGATGAGCAGGTAATTGTATGGTCAGACACTCTAGATAGCTGGATGAATGTTTCTTCCACTCCAGGCATTTGGTAACGGGTTACAAAAGGACTATTAGGAACATGCGTAAAGAGTTGGGCTGCATTTTCAACCACACCCTTTCTTATTAACCTTTCCAAAAAATTTCCCCAAAAACATGTTTTGTTTTGTTTTTTGTTTTTTTTAAAGAAAGCTATAAATGTTCTGGCAGTCTTCCACACTCTTTAGTCAGAGGTACAGTGATTGTTTTATCCCAGTAGAACACTTTGCTGCCATTACAAACAGATTTAAGATTCAATTCACTCTTTTTCATGCAGTCCTTCAGCAAGGTTGGAAGATGACTTTCTTTCACTTTGTATCATCTTTGGAGCCCTGGGGGATATACTGGATTATCTGAATTAACAGATGGAATGTCCTCATCCAGTTCAGGTGTTTGCACGTTTTGTTTGTTTTTTTTTTTTTTGTTTTTTTTTGTTTCCTTCTGGTGCTGCTCTGACCTATGGGCAGTTGACATTTCTACAAGGTATAGAAAACTGAGTGGTCTCCCTTATTGTTCAATCCCACCTTTTCCAGTCTTTCTAGGACTTCCAGTAGGTGCCAGTGTTTTTTCATGGTGGCATGCCATAGAAAAAAGAGAGATGGCCCATTTGGCACCAGAGGACCACTTCCTCCAGACTCTCAACTTCCATTGGAAATGTTGAGAAGGTCAAGAGATGCTAAATGTTAGCTTTCTGAGTGGGGGAGGGGGAAGACAAAAATGAGCCGACTCTGGGATTAGTTTGGGCATCCAATTTTGAGAAGACATTTGCCTCTCCATGTTGTTCTAAAATGTGTGTTTCACACAACAAAACATGTCATATCCGCTGATGGTTTCATAAGCTTAGTGAGATTTACAAACGTAGTCATGACTGCATGCCATTCTGCCGAACTTCAGGATGGGGTATTTTTTTGGAGCATAATGGAACCAATGACCTAGTGAAATCCTAGAAGTGGAAGAGAGAGAGAGTCAAAGATGATGAGTTATACAGTTACACAATGAAAGTTACACGATGAGTTCCATTACACAGTTACCTCTACTACATGTTTTTAAAATGGAATTTATTGCAAATACATAGTAGATTAAACTACAGTGGGCAATAAATGTCTAGTTTTAATGGCTACCAATATATTGCATATTTTTATATCCTTTCCAGGGTGGCATGTTATGTTTACTTATTTAAGTAACTGCTTCCTCCATATTCTCCTACTTGGATCAAACAATTTTTTATTTATCTAACCACAGTTTTAATATCTCTGAGGGAGTGTATAAGGTAACTGCTGAGTATTTGCAGATTTCCTTTTAGTGTGTCAGTAAAAAGGTACTGTTTATTCAATAACTTTCCTTTAAAACAAATGTTTAGCCACTCAGGTTTTCATTGTTTGATAACCTCCAGCAGTTAGTGATGCAAATCAAAGTTAAGAATAGAAACATTTTAGTAACAGAAAATAATATCCTTAAAAAAAAGACACATTTCCTTGAAGAAATACATATGTTAACATGCTCCTATCACTTTAGACATATTTACAACTCTTTCAATGATGTAGGTGTTCCAAACATTTTTTAATTGCACATATTGTACCACAATATATAAATAAGGATCATATGTGAAAAATTGTACTTTTGTTTTTAGATGATAGAGTAACTTCAGTACACCTCTACCCCGATATAATGCGACCCAATATAACACAAATTCGGATATAACACAGTAAAGCAGTGCTCTGGGAGGGCGGGGCTGCGCACTCCAGTGGATCACAGCAAGTTCGATATAATGCGGTTTCACCTATAATGCAGTAAGATTTTTTGGCTCCCAAGGACAGCATTATATCGAGGTAGAGGTGTATTTATAGTATTATTTTTAGTGCAGGGAGTACTCATGTGGGATGAAGTTACTTAGTTATCTAAAGTATTTAGCAAGATTTTAAAAGTATAATTCAAGTGCAGTGTAGGCCTCTTAAATAATTCTGGTTTTCTCCAACTAGTTTGTCTTATCTTTATTGATAAGTAACCTAAACAAGTATCTGATCTTCCAAAGATCAGGTCTTAAGTTGTAGCACGTGAAGATGGTTTCAGAGTAGCAGCCGTGTTAATCTGTATCCGCAAAAAGAACAGGAGTACTTGTGGCACCTTAGAGACTAACAAATTTATTAGAGCATAAGTTTTCGTGGACTACAGCCCACTTCAAGTACTCCTGTTCTTTTCACGTGAAGATGGAGAGACACTGGTGGGGGTATTTTCGCTGGAGGGATTGCACTAGGTGATCATTGAGACGAAGGATGGGATGAGGTGACTATTGGGGAAGGGGAAATACTGCAAAGGATACCGAAAGGAAGAGAGGTAGGATGGAGAGGAGCATTGGCTGAGGAGTATAACTCTTACATTCACAAGAAGTGTTTCTAAATCATTTTAAGCAGGGGCAGCGAGTTGTATGGGCCCATGGTGCCCGTGCTCCAACAATATGAGAGCACGGGGGCCCAGCTTAGGACCAGGTCTGTCTCCCAGCCCTGCCTACTGCCCCCATGTGCCTCCCACGGAGCACACTCCTCCCCCCCCCCACAGCCCCACCTGCTGCCCCCCTGGGCAATTTTTAAAGGACCCGGGGCCTCCGCTGCCACCACGGGCAACACAGTGGGGCTAAGACGGCTTCCTGCCCGCATCACTTCAGGAAGCAGCCTGCACATCCCTGCAGCCCCTGGCGGGGGTGTTTCTGCACGCTGCCCCCCCAGCACCGACTCTGCCAACTGTGTCCAATGAGAGCTGCGGTGGCAGTGCCTATGGGCAGCAGCACGCAGAGGCCCCTCCGGCCCCTCCAGCTAGGAGCTGCTGCCAGAGGGGAGTGTGGGTCTCCTTCGGGAGCTGCCCGAGGTAAATGCTGCATCCCAGCTCCCTGCCCTATCCCAGAGTTCACACCAAAACTCCCTCCAGAGCCCTCCCCACACCCCCTCCTGCACCCCAACCCCCTGCCCCAGCCCAGAGACCCCACCCAAACTCCCTCTCAGAGCCTGCCCCCCTGCCTCAGCCCAAAGCCTCCACCCAGCACCCAAACTCCCTCACAGAGCTTCAGACAGGTGTGGGGGGCAGGGGTAGGACTTGGACCCATTCTGGGCACCACCAAAAATTGTAGAAACCTGCTCCCCCTGATTTTAAGTAATGGCAATGGGAACCAGATTCCTTTTATGTTAAAACACTTCCATTTAAAAAACAGACTTTTAGTGTAGAAGACTCTGACACTCCTCTTTTTTTCTGCCACACCTATACTGCACACATGTCCCTAAGTAACTCAGTGCTCTCAGAAATGCATTTTGTTAAGCAGCAAGAGTCACTCATACTATTATCAGCTATTCTGCAATCAATGGGGTAAGCCCCACATTATGTAATGAGCAGTCTGTTTCCAAATAGTTGATGATTTTTTTTAGTTGAATTTGAGAAGAGAGAGAAGTGAAAATGTAAGTAGATCCTGGAGATGGTGGGTGGAATGCTGGGTTTGTTGGGACCTGGCTATGATCCAGATTTTTATTTTATGGCTTGGATTAACTGTCAATCACTAGCCAAATTAGAATTGCTTTAGCCAAATTTTATAATAGAAGAAACAACTTGCTATTCCCTACCACGTTTTTTATTTTTGTGTCAGATGCTTACAAAATTGTTCAATGTGTCATGAAATTGTTGTAGCAGACATCCTAGAGACCTAAGACTTGAGAAAATCAGAAAAAAATGTCAAAGGGATACTTTTTCTCAAGAAGCAGAGTATGCATGGGGGGAGGGGAATCTGCTGGCAAGATTGTGGGATCAGAATGAAATCACAAGCTCTCTTCCCCCTCTACAAGCTACCAATGTAGCCAACAGTAGCTAGTGCAGAACAGGGAGAGGTAGCTGATTCAAGGTATGCCTGTTCCAGCCTCTTCATATAGGTCTCAATTGCCCACCTTCACCTAAATTACGGTGACCAGACAGCAAGTGTGAAAAATCGGGATGGAGGGTGGGGGGGTAATAGGCTTCTATATAAGAAAAAGCCTCAAATATCGGGACTGTCTCTATAAAATTGGGACATCTGGTCACACTAACCTACCAGGTCTTTTTTATTTCCCCCCCACCTTCTGTGCCCAGATTTTCCCAAACAACTTTAACTCAGACAAAGAGATTAGGGTCCTTAAAGTTCCCTTTAACAGATCAAGCTCTTGTCACTATCAGTAAGAAAGCATTCAAGATATGCTTCTCTGATGACCCCTCCAGAGTGAGGTCTTGCAATAACCTGTTTCCAGATGGAACAAATAGTATTCAAATTAAATACATGTGTCAGACATGCTTTGTATTCAAAGTTCTTCTTTCATTTTCAAAGCAGTATAAAGATAAGAATTACAACAGAGACAACATATTACAATAAAGAATTTACACTAACAATATTGCAAAACTATCTGTTGGAAATTTTTGCTACAAAAAAGAAAATGCTAGTTATCTGTATCATTACAGCTCACATTTTCATTGAAAGACGTTCCCTCACCGACATAATCTCCCTTCTGCACAGTCCCATATCTTAGCTTTCTGGGGATGTGTGCTCTTAACAGCTTTAGGGAAAAAATCATGATATTTAGAAGAGATGGGCCTGAGCAGCAATGGTCAGAACCAGATATGTATCCAAACTACCTACAAATTCATGTGTGTTTGGATCTAGAATTTCTGTTCAAGTCATCATGTTGTAAGAGGCCACAAAAAAATCAGATCTAGATTTGCATTTTTCCCCAAGTTTTTAAGGCTATTGAAATAGTGTTTTGGTTCAGGCCCAATTTTGCCAATAGAAACTCAGTAGTTTTACTAAATTTTGCAGAAGCTTAGAGAAATTATAAAAATATTTTCTTGTTGCATACAAAAAAGGGGTAGTTTAAAAATGTAAATATTTGCAAAATAGTATTTATAGGAAGGAGGGACTGGGAAACATTCTTTGAACATAGGGCTTTCCCACACAGCACTAGGAAAGTGTGCCAGAGGGGTTTGATTTGTAAAGCACACTAACGAGCTGCACTCTAATTGCCCCATGTGGACCCTGCTGTCTAAATCTCAGGGCTGTCCAAATTACATTGGGGGCTACTCTAGTCCCCCAAGCAAGCCAAGACTGGGAGTGCAGAAAAGTCTTAAAACCATAATAGCCCTCACCCTCTGGGCTGCAAGTTCTGGACTGTGGCTCTGTAAGGTAGCTTTTAGAGGCATAGCGCAGAATCTCGCCTATTATTTTACAACATCCTTTACTGTTTTTTTTTATTTTACTTAATTTTTACCAAATTTCCCCCCAAAATTCTACCTGGAATGAGATGCAAATGCAACATTTCTGGAAGATCAGTTTAGTTTTAAGGAAGTTTGATGTGGAGTTGACCTTGATCTTACAAAGGGAAATTAGTTTGGAATAGGTACTGCCACTGCATCATAATTAATAGATTCCTCACATGTATGTAAACATATGTTTTCAATTATGAATTGTCTGTATAAGTAGATCATGATTTTTACAAATTCTTATGTTTTCAGTTCAACATATTTCAGCTTATGGATTGCTGTTGGTGGTGAGGATTTATTTCAGTGTTTGAGATTTATTATTTATTCTGTGTGGTGGGCCATCCAAGTCATTTGGCATTGTTTCAGCTCCCTATTGGACTGTATAATCTTTATAAACAGAAGAATGTCTGAACAAAATGTTGGGGCTTTGTTTCTCAGAGAGAGAGTGGTACAGCCCTAGGGAATATGTCATTTCTAACCTATCCTTGTTCATAAGAGAGCCATGAATTTGGCTATGTACATGCGCTCCCTTGATTTAACAATATCTGAGTTGCATCCTGCTCTGAAGGAGCAAGGAAGATACATCTAGTGCATAGTTTGTCTGGAGCCTTTAAGGAATATAATATATAAAAACCTGTGTTATGAGCTAATACATTTTGTGTGTGCATGTGTGTGTGTGCGCACGCGCGCGTGTAAAAGAAATCAGGAAAGAGTTGTGTAGCTTTTTAAAATAGGTTACACCTAACTATAGTTTCTGCATTGTTAGTGTTCCTTTAAATCCGTTTCATAATACTATTTGACATAGCTTTTCGTATATGCGGCCATATCAATTTTGCTAGTAGTAACAATGTTGTTAATACAAAAATGTCGGCTGTTCTGTCAGTGAAATTGATGTATTTACATAAAAAGTCTGTGATATGGCAAAAATTCATTTCCTATCTCATTTTTCTTGTTACAGGCTAATTTTTTCTATCTGGTACCAGGTGAGAGAAAAATTGTTTAGTATTTGCCAGTCTATACATTATCTCTTCTTGGCTTCCTTTCCCCTCCCCCTTCCAGAGCAAACATCTGTCTCATTTTGTGGTAAGTAAAATACGTTCCGATTTTCTGTATCTTTTATTGGCACTTTATATTTGTCATTTCACACATTATGCACTGTAATAGTCTGTAATCTATTTATGAAAGATTGTGGACATCTGCAGCCAAATGTAATGCAGTCAAGCTTAGGGGGTTTTGTGCTTGCTAGGCTATATCATCATACCCACAAGTACTCAAAGTATAAGAAATTATGCTTAATGTGTATTTCTAATGTTCTTTGTCAGGGAATCCTAATCTTTACTTCATTTTTTGTTTAACAAAACTGCCCTTTTCCAGAGAGATAAGAGTGGAGGTAGTGCCTGATAATTACATGTCATAGTCTTTGTCCATGGACCCTGGAAATAGATCTAGTTGACTTGTTACTTTTTTCCATCCAAGCATTTTAAAGAAAGTTATCTACAATATTGTGGTGTTCTTGTGTTGGGCTGCAAAGCAGTATCAGAATTGAAAGTGACCCTAAGTAGATCTGGCAAAAATAGATAGTCAAAGGTTGTGGTACATGTCACTTATCACATGGTTCTGCAATTTATTGTATGGATATCACTACTACGTACATAGTTTAGACATATGTGGACACAACTGATATCAAGTAAACTGGTATGTACAATTGTGTCAGCATATAACTCCCTGTATAGGGTATCTGCCTTCAGTGTTTACAATATACAGTGCCACTTAGTTACAGTAGAACAAAAGATATATTACAGCATTATTTAGCATATTTATGAAATGAGTATAATAGGCTACAATATTTCTGTGTAACCAGGATATAGAAATGAATTAGATGTGTCCCATAATGATTGACAACAGTGATTTATTACTAGTATTTTGAAGAAAAAAATTAAGATCTGACCCCTTCATATGATTTCATCCAAGCCAGCAAACATTTACTGTGCTCTGGGCATGCAGCGAGCAGAAACACATTGCAAATTTTAGTATGTTGAGGATCATTAACTTGATTGTGTCAATTTGTTAAAGTGCCAAGTAATGATTTTACAGGTAATTAGACTTTAACAGGCAGAAACTAATTTATGTCCTTCTTGTTTTTATGATGTATGTAATGATAGTACATCTATCACACAAGCTGTTGTTTTTAGGTACACAACATGTCTTAATATCCTAAAGCAAATGAAATATTACATGTCAGGAACTGATCAGTGACTGTATAAAACACATTAGTGCCTTTTCTTCTTTTAGCTGCTCTTAATCGAAGCTCATTCATCATGTCATGGAAAGATGGAATGTTTCAGGTTATTTTTGCTGCTCGGAGAAATGGCAGTGAACCTTTAAGGTCAAGAGGACAAGACAATAGCTTCAGGTTATTACAATTGTTTTTCTAATAGTTGAGGCTCAAGATGCCCCAATGGATTGTGAGATTTTTTTTCCTGACTACCTGAGAACAGCAGCAAAACATCCACTTTAATTTGCAAGTAGGAGAACCCTTACAGCTTTCATAACAATTATCACCACTTATAATGTTGGGAAAACCAGTTGAGGATTGAAGCTCGTATAAGAGAGCCTGAACCTCTGAAGACTGGAAATAGTCTAGAAATCTTGCAAGTTCTCCATAATTCCTGATCCTGGCTACATGGGAAATTCTGCAAGAAAAGGTTTCCTTGCAACATTCTCCAGAGCAGGGAATGCCATGTTATGTAACAAAAATTATGGTTTGTGTTTGCTTTCGCAAAGTATTAACAACACTCCTTTAAAACTTCAAAAAAAGTTTGCATTCAGTTGGTTCTAAATTTGTTCTGGTTATTGTTTACATCAGCTTGGTCATCCTTGACTTCAACACCAGTCACCAATATGCTCTGGGGATCAGAAACTTTTCCTTCCCCAAATTAGGATTTATTTTTTAAACTCGAGGTTAATTAAAGGTGGTTCAGTGAGTCTGTCTGTTACTCAGCTGTGTTACCAGTTCTTTTCTGGAGGGCCGAGAGGGAGTAAAGAACATGGATGGTCCATAAATTTCTCATTTACTTAAATAATATCTGCTTTGTGTCATGTTTAGTGGCTGACAAGTTTGCTGTCAATCAGCCCTGTTGTGAGATGATTTGATTGCCAATAAAGTCTCAAAGCTGTAGTCTAATGCAGCTTGTTGGCTGACACTTCCTGAGCATGGTGTTTACTTCAGTAGAGTCTTACCTGTAATTATAGTGTCACTATTCAGGATGTTGTAGTTAAAGCTCTGTCAACATTTCCATTACAAACACTATTTTCAGGGATGTAAACTGAGTAACAACTTGTTCAAGGCTGAAAATGTGGCACACAGTTAAAAAATGTGATCCTCTCATCTTCAAAGGTGGAGGGGGTAGGTGAGGTCTGGTCAAATAGTAAGTAAGAAAGGAGTAATGGCTCTTTTTTAAGGGTTCCCCCCCCCTCTTTTGGGTTGGAAGGATGGCGGAAGGGATGACGGGGGCAGCATCACCTGAGCAGGGAATTGTCCAGAGGGGCTCAGGTATGCCATTGGTGTCCTGCACAGCAGGTAGAGTCCTTGTTCTGCTAGACTGAACCCTCTGTGATTCCTATATCGGCAGCTGATTGCTGGCACCTCCTAGAGGCAGGTGTCCAATGCAGTTACTCATTCCATAGGGTTCCAGCTCCCTGGTAAACCGAAGTGGATGTAGGTGGAAGGCATCCCCTAAAGAAACTGGGGAAAGGGGCTGAGGCGCCTAACATCAGGTACATTGAGGAGACAGCCCCCTTTCCTCAGCCCCTGAACCCACATGCATGAGAGGAGGTGGTCGGGGTCCCAACAATGGGCTTGAAACAAATTTAGATGGCGGAGGTCTGATGGCAACTCTCCCCAAATAGGTGGACAAGTTTGCCGAAGGAATGTTGATGTACAAGTTATTGCTGGATAATTCCCAGGTGATCTAAGTTAGTAAAACACGTTTGTGGCCTAATTAAACCACATCCTTCACATCTTGTGTTTCTTCCTGCATGTGTGGGACCATTTCAGGAAATTGTTTGGACTACTGGCATCTCCCATGCTACAAAGTAGATGGCCCTGTCTTCCTCACGTATTTTCAGGCACCTTAAGACCATATGTCTGTCCAAATGAATTTGCAAAAGTTTAGGTTTAGCAGACTCTAACATCAGTGATTTAGATGAGTTTGGACTTTGGTTTGGATTTTTTTGTTTTGCATTTAAGAAAATCCTACATAACTTTTGAAAGAAATATTCAGATGCAAGTTTCTATCTACTTCACTTGTAGTAGTGTGTGCCAACAGCTTATTATATGGGCCTGATCCTTCTAGCCTCGTCCCCACTACTGACTCAGAACTCACGTTCATTGACATTACTGACTCAGACTGGTACATTGTTCTTGTGCTTCTTAGGTGTTTCCATCAGTTTCAGCAGAATGTAAAGCATAGCCAAAGCTAGTTTTCTAACCCTTATGGTTACCAAGGATGATAAACTGAAGCCCAGTCTACTCAAAAAATTGCACCAGTTTAATTAAAGGTGTATTTTTAACTGATTTGGTTAAATGTCATGTGGCCGCTCTTAAATCAACTGAAATATGGCTTACATTCATTTAGCTTAGTCCAGTTGTTAACCAACTAAAGCTAAGTGATATGACATTTTTAACCAGTTTTAGGAGTGTTTACGTAGGGCTTTTAGTGATTTATAAACCAAATAGGGATGGATTTAAACATTTGTTAATGTTACACATCCTTAAGTGTTTTACTAGATTGGGGGCCTTAAGTAACTTGGTATCTCTAGATACATGAAGGATGACAATAATATTTCCTTTGAAAATACATTATTTCATCTGATTACTCCTTGGCCTTACTAGTGAACAGGAAGTAAATTATGATTTCTGATTAATTTCACAGTGGGGAAAGGTTACTGGTTACATGAATACATTTTAAGTGATTGTCTCATGGCCAAAATTTGCAGATGTGAGTGCTTAAAGTTGCATGCCTAAATCCATTTTCAGTCCTGATCCTTCAAAGACTATGTGCGCACAAAGTTAAGCAAGTGCATAAATCATTGCAGGATTGGGGCTGATGGGACCAGAATAAGTGGCAGGATTTTGAAATAGTGAGCACCCTACATGCCCGCAGAAATAAATGTTATAATTTAAAACAGATTAATACAAAACTGAAACACTTAACCACCTAGTGTAATAAATTAGGTATTATCATACTTTTAAGCACCAATCAGCACTAAAAATCAAAACCTAACTGAGTCCTGGGTGAAAATTCTATTTAAATTGCTGAAGCAAGTTTGGTTACAGTACCTAGGTTGGATGGAAGTCAATGGGAGCTGGGTGTGTTAATCGCATCAAATTAGGATACTTATTTTGGTTCATAAATATTTATTTAGGCACCTAAATTTAAAACTTCTGTCTCTTGATTAATTGAACCAATATAGTTGCCCACTAGTCTGAACCACTGAATGCAGGTTATTTAATTACTTGCTATCCATAACAGAATTGAAATCATATGCAATTGTCATTCAGAGTCTCCTATAGGTATTTGTCTGGGGGTGCCTGAGGCATAAATTTCACACAGATTTTCACACAGTATTTTTATACTTAAATACTCTGAGAATACAGAGGAAAATTTTTCCCCAAGTAGGCAAATTCATGTCACTTTGATAGTGTCCTCTCTATATGTCATCTGGGATGTTATCAAACCAAAAATAATGTTATCACATTACTTTGTGTGATCACACATGAGATTATACCTTTTTGTACCACTGGTTAGTATGGTAAAGACTATGTAAATGTGATGGTTAAATCCCAGGATGAAGTCATAAATGGGACAGCCTCAGCCACGCTTTTTGTGTAGCTGTTAGGAAGTCTGATTTGAAATCAACTAACATCAACATAGACCAAAACTACAATTCCCATAACTCAAGAGAAATGCAGTTTTAATGTTGATCTGACTCAGAATGAAGCATTTAGGTCAATTTAAAAATGCCGAATGAAGCATTTCAATTTCAGAAATGCTGAAACATTTCATTTTGACTGAAAATGTTGTAAGTTTTTTTTTTTCTAATTTTTTTTTCAGAATTTCCAGTGTGCAAAATTTTTTCACATCATGTTTTTGTTTTGGGACTAAAACAAATGTTGACATGTTGGAATTTCCTGTGAGACAGAAATTTTTACTTTTGCTCAGCTCTATTTCCTATCTATCACATGCTTTTTACATGGTGTTAACAATTCTGCATCCATGGCATCACAGAATTAGAACCTATACTGACTATATGCCAGGGCCTGATTTATCCTAAATCTGCTTTAAAGATTCAGCTCCAAGATTTAGTTTTGTTAATTCCCGTAACTATAGGTAAGCTAGCTATTCGTGCATTTTGCTTTTTCAAGGTAATGGAAAGGATTTCTAAAGAGTCCAAAATGCAGAAGGGTTCTCAAATTAGACTTGATGGCTTTGCAAGTTTTGAGATGGTCTTTTTTTTTATTTTGGGGGGGGGGTCATTGCTCGTACCTTGGTATTGTACTCAAAATCTATAACAGTTTGGCAATTTCAATTACCACTTTTGAAAGTTTGCTATTCATCTGCTGTTAATCACTGAGGTCTTTGATATCCATCAGCTGGCTGACAGTGTCAGAGCAAGTTGCTTCTGTCATAAAGTGTGTGACAACCCGTTGCTGTCATTGTAAACATGTTTTCTGAAATAAGACTAATTCTCAGTTGTGTGTGCACATATTGCTTCATCCTAAATTATAAAGATTGTTGTTTTTTTGAATTGACTAAAGTATTTTCAGTACACTGTTATTAGTCTATTCTAAATATTTTTGTGTCCTTAAAGGGATATTAACAGTATCTCACTGCATACTGAGGTTATCTTAACTATCAGGTATAATTCCTGCTTACTTCTTCACTGATAACAGCAGGACAACATTCCCTGTGTGACTTCTCTACTCTTGTTAAATACACTTGTTTAACATGCGTTGATCTGTGCATTTGTATATGTTATGTTTTCACAAATTAGAAGAGTTAATCTAGAATGTAACCTACAAAACATGGACTACAGACAATAGTATACATAAAATATCTCAAGTTACTAATACCTAAAAATATTTATAAATAATAAACATAAAAATATTTAAAAGCAAATAGAAGGAAGTACTTAACACAACTCACAGTCAACCTGGAACACTTTGCCGAGGATGTTGTGAACACTAAAAGTATAACTACGTTCAGAAAAGAACTAGATAAGTTCATGGAGGATAGGTTCATCAGAGGTTATTAACCAAGATGATCAGAGATGCAACCCCATGATCTGGGCGTCCCTAAGTCTCTGACTGCCAGAAATCGGAACTGGACATCAGGGGATGGATCACTCAGTAATTGGCCTGTTCTGTTTATTCCCTCTGAGGCTCCTGGCACTGGCCACTGTAAGAAGAACACAGCTCAGTCTTAAGGTTATATGACAGTTTCTACTAGAAGTCTGGTTTGAACCACATTTAACTTTCACAGAAAAGCTCATTTCAGCCTTAACATGCTTAGTTTTAGGTTTGGGATTATTTGTTTTGTGTGGTTTTTTTGGAAAGCTTGAGGCTATTCAGAGATGCCACATTCCAGCTCTGAGACTCAGAAAAATAAATGTGGACTTGGGCTCTGAGACTCTCTGCCCTGGGTTTTAAAACACAGTGTAGACATACCCTTAATGTTCTAGTTTATATAATTTCAGCCTTGCTAGCTCTTTGGCAGGATAACCAACGTAAGAGGAATGATGTAATGAAACTGTGTTAGGGTTTGTCAACTCAGGGAAGTTATACTGGTATAAGAAAGCAAATGACTGTAAAATTCTATAGTTATATCAGTATAACTCCCAAAGAGGGCTTGCTTATAAAAGCACCTTTTCCAAGTTAGCTTATGTTATTTTTGAAGCAGTTTAAAATAAACCCAAAAAGCCAATCTTACTCCAGAATAAGTGTGTCCACACAGGGAATTAGACTAATATAATTATAGCAGGTTTCCAGTTATATCAGTATAGTTAGTTTCCCTTGTTGAAAAGCCTTTATTGTCAGAGCTGTGAGAATTGCACTAATGCCAAAAAAATATTTTAACCACTTTTGGTAACACCTCTTTGTACAATATATGACTCTTCTAATGTTTTTCCTGTTTTTCACAAATATGACAGTTTTTTAAATGCTGCTTCCACCAGGAAACCAGTAAACTTTTGTTGTACATATGGCAAATTTTCCAATTAGGACAAATGTGCAAAGAGATGCAATTTGCTGTAAGGTATAATCTCACTGTTCTGACTGCTAGAAAACTGTTTTCATTACATGAAAGTTGTCCTTTTCCAATGGACATAAAAATAGTTGGGTTTTTTAGGCAAAAACTTTTGGACCTAAAATTAATATTTTTGCTTAAGCCTAATTCTGAGAACTTTTTATTTGGGTAAAATCTTTTTGTTTACAGACATTCCACACTCCAGCCACTCATTGCTCAAATATGGTTTTAAAATCCTTTATATGCCAGGGAACTCATTTTATTAAACTGGCAATAGTTCTGCTTGTAACAAGCAGTTTCTCTTCCATAATCTTATGCTGTCTAACTCAATGAGATTTCCCTTTTATTGTTCTGTAACGATTGTGTTTACAGTAATGGCCATGTCTGATTAATTTATTTCATACATCAGCATCAGTTACACCCATACACACAACTACCAGACACTAACTAGACCTCTTGTTCTTCCCAATATATTTACAAGTACTATAGTATCCTTATAGCAAGGTGCCTGGGATTTGGCCCATATTGTGTAATTTTATCCAATTACGGTCTTTCTACTCAATTCAATGTGACTCTTTCCATTGACTTCAGAGGGCATTAGATTGGGCTCGTAATGATAGAATATGTATATAAAGGAATGAAGTAATCCAATTAAACTCCACTATCTTGTTTGCTTTTATTAGTGATAGCTAATGACATGACTGTATGAGCCTTAATGCAAAGAAATCTTAATTATTAAAATCTAATGAAGGTGAATCTTTTTGCAAATTTCAATCTGAGAACAAATCCTTTAAGCTTTTATAATCCAGGAACGGTTTCAAAATCATCACAGAAAATGACGAAAAAATGTTAAGTTCTTGAGGGGGGAAAACATTCTTCAATGGTCAACTGATGTAAAAGTAAAAATAGAATGAAAATCAGTATCTATACTCATGAAGTGTCTGAGAACCAGAGGCCAATTCTGTTAAGGTAAACATGAAAACTCCCACTAACTTGAAAGGTAATTTATTCAGGCCAAAATTTAAGGGGGCTTTTTATTTCTTCATTTGACCACAGAATTTATAAAATGCTATAAATAATCTCAGGGGGGGTTGTGTCAATAAAATACTAATTTTAGTCATAGTTCAGGGCAACTGCATGTGTATTTCCCCCTTTACAGTTCACCAAGGACACCCACTCTCACGCTTCTGGCTCCCCAGCCATCAGTCACCTTTCCTAAGTTAAGACGTGCATCTCTCTCCCTCCTGACCAGGGTATTTCCAGGCTACTGCCTACACTGTGAATTCCCCAGGAATTCAGACTGCCTCTGCAGGCCTGCTTCACTTTCTCCTCAGAGGCTATAAACAATGTAATAGCCCAGGCTTAACGTTACACACAGCTTTTTTTCTAAGCAAGCACATTTATTCTTAAGGTAAAAGCATTATAGAGAAAACATTTAAAGCAATAGAAGAACCTGCCCACATGCTAATAAGATTATCAGAGATCACCCGCCATCTCCATAAGGCCTCTGGTCATTTAGTCCTTCCAACCCTTCCTTAAGGATTAATGTCCTCCCTTTAGACAGAAGGATGCTGTCCATTTGCTGAATCAGAAAGAGAGCCCTGAGTCCACTCAGGCTATTTATCCAAAAGTCCTTTCTTTTGGCCTTTGGAGAATCCAGTTTGAACTACTATCAGTGAGCCTCCCCAGGAGGGTGGTTCCTCTCTAGAGGTGTTACCTGAGTGAATTTGCCTCATCACCCTCCACATTTCTTAGCTCCTGGAGGGTGATGGTTACCCTCACCCATGGAATTACATGCAATTCCTGGCCCACAGTGATATGTAAACTTAATACAGTAAGATCTCCCAAATATATTGCAGGAAATTGCCAGCTCTGTCACACTGATGTCCTCTCTTGAATGTTTGTCCTTTGCATTAACAGTGGACTATTGTTGAATCATGACCTCCCTCACTATTACAAATCTGACTTATTTTCTCCTTCAATACTCTTTTCTGCTAGTTACAAATTGCTGTGTGTTCTAGGAATGGTGGGATTCTTGGCCCTGAGATTTTAATCAGTCTTGCCTCCTTTCTCTGACCACATCATTCACTCATTACACACTTCTAGCTCACTCTTAATGCTGCTTCTTTTTAAATGTTCTTTATTTATTGGAGAAGGAAAATTGTCCAGATTCTTTTCTGAATAGGCATTTTAGTAATTAGGTAATGGTATAGATTTATTGTGTTAATTACTTTGAATTGTCACTGATCATATTGATTTGATATAAAGTTTAATTAACTAACCAAGAAGGCCCTGCATTAGGAATCCATAGTTTCATAGTGGTACCAAAATTACTTCCCCTACATGGTATAAAATAATTTTCTCTCCCTTTTTTTGTGCTAAGATTTTGACTTGTTACTCCTTCCTGCATTTTAATATCTACTGTTAAGTTCGTTCATTTAAACACTTGCAAACAGTACCATATAAACTTTTTTTTTTCTTTCTGTAACATATTCGCATTAATATTTGTATTGTGGTAGCACCTGTTGGCACAGATCATGGATCAAAGCCCTATCCTACTGCACTAACACAGAAAGATGATCCCTCAGCTGAAGAACTTACTGTCCAAGTCAAGTAAACATCTTTAGTTTTAATAATAAAATCTTAGAATAAGTCCCAACTCTGTGCTTATGCAACACAAATTCATAATAAATGTGTTTTTGTCTACTGTAATGTTCTCACAACATCCTCCTAGAGTTACAAACAACACATGTAGTGTAAATATTGTAGAAAAAATGATGTTTCTAATGTGAAAGTAAATTGCTGGATAACTGGCAGCGTTACTGACTTAAGTGGCTACAGAAAAAATGTCCATGTTACCTATTTTTAATGGGTTTTATTTTGTTTTACGGGATGTTGTATTGCAGATGATTGTAGTAGTCAGGGCTGCAGAGGTGCTAATTTCTCACTTTACCTTAAATGGTCTCCTTCAATATGTTTCCTCATTTGCCAAACAATCTGTCCCACCTTGTAGTTAGCTGTGACACTTTGATTACTTTTTCCAGACCTGAAGAGCTCTGTGTAGATTGAAAGCTTGTGTCTTTCACCAACAGAAGTTGGTCCAATAAAAGATATTAGCTCACCATCTTGTCTTTTACAAAGTTCAACCATTTTGACTGGGTGGGTTTGTTTGTTTGTTTTTACAATTTTCAGCAACTTTCTCTATGTAATAATGGGGAATCTGCAAGAAACTGCCATGTCTTTAAAAAGGTGCCTACAATATATGTTTCAATCTTATCTTAACTGAAATTTTTTACCTTTCTCTGTAGTTGGTGGCCTATTGTATCTGAAATGGTCTTGTCCGCCTTACATACCCAATTCCAAACTGATTGGCACTCTTGTTAACATCTTAAGGTCATGAAGCTATTGTTAAATCAGTCAGTTGCTCAATCTGACTGAACTAAAATTTTCACAGCAAAAGGTGATCTATTTGGTTCAGGATGAAAGCACGTTACGGTGAGACTGCTTGCACTCCTGCTGCCTGTGAGGCACCAGTTCTGTGGATACAGGATTTTAGGACCAAATCCTCAGCTGGTGTAAATGGGTGTAGTTCCATTTTAGTCAATGGAGCTGCACCAATGTATACTCACTTGAGGTCTGGCCATTTGATGTATGAGCAGTAAATCCAATTATTTTGAGCCAATTTACACATCCATTCTTAATCCTTGAGAGAGCTCTAATTGACTGGTTTTGCAGGTAGAGACCTGAGGCCCCATTAGACCTGGCACTTTAGAAATACAAACTGGGACACTGTATCTGCTGTGAAAACTGTTTTGATAAGGTTTTTCCCGTTAGAGCACAACTTCCTCTTCTCTCATTGCTGCTGGATGGCAGGCAGACATCTTGCCATCCAGATGACTTCTGGAGGAGGGTAGAAATGGAAGAACGTTGGTTCACAGGGATGGGCTGGAGGAAACAGCAGGCCAGATGCAGAGATGATGGGAGCAGGTAGGAGTAGTACCAGGAGCTGGACACTTAGCGTTGGTTCAGAAATTTTACAAGAAGCATGTATCAATGTCCTGCCCTCAGAGGAGGCTAGAACTGGTGGTGAGTCTGTGTGTGTGAGAGAGAGAGAGAGGGAGAGAGAGAAATTATGTCCTAGTCCGAGAGACTTCCTGAGCAAGCAACTTCTCTAATTACGAGCTAACTGTGGTATGCACACAGAAAAAAATAGAATGCTGGGGAAGAAAGATGCAAGCAGGAGATGGCAGCTGAGGATTTTTTTGTGGCGGGGGGGGGGAAGAGTGATGGTGGAAGAAAGTTGGCTTCTGCAGAGGCTGCTTTAGCAGTTTAATTTTTCAACTATTTCCACAGCTATGAAATTGCAGAATTCACAGAGCTCTGAGATTCAGAAAAAGGTACATCTGCCTATGAGTGCAACAGATTTTATCCATAATAAAAATGTAAATTAAGAAAACCACAATATTCAACCTAGTTCTAAAGAAGCCAATGCTTAGTTGCTACATGAAACCATGCAAATCTGCACACAGCAGCAACAAATATACTGACGAAGAAACAAAAATTAGCTCATTCTACCTGTGCTCATTAGGTCTCAAAGTAAGCAAGGAATCATTGTGCTGGAAGAGTTCTCTGAATTGACACCAATTACTTTATAGCAGTATGGCCTTTCGTTTATAAGGGCACACACCTCCTAACATTGATGTAAATCAGGGGTCGGCAACCTTTCAGAAGTGGTGTGCCGAGTCTTCATTTATTCACTTTAATTTAAGGTTTCGCATGCCAGTAATACATTTTAATGTTTTTAGAAGATCTCTTTCTATAAGTCTATAATATATAACTAAACTATTGTTGTATGTAAAGTAAATAAGGTTTTTAAAATGTTTAAGAAACTTCATTTAAAATTAAATTAAAATGCAGAGCCCTCCGGACCAGTGGCCAGAACCCGGGCAGTGTGAGTGCCACTGAAAATCCGCTCGCGTGCCACTTTCAGCACACGTGCTATAGGTTGCCTACCCCTGATGTAAAGGCAAAATGCACTCACTGTAACAAAGGTGTAACCATTCTGACTATCTGACAATCATGGGAGTTTTAGACAAGGTGAGGCTAATGGTCGGTGTTTATTACAAAGCAAAAGCAAACATGGTTGTAAATGCTATCTAAGAAACAGATTATAATCAGAAGGGATGGCTCTCCCCCTTTAGAAGCAGAGTGGACTGAAGTAGAGCCACTGCAGTGTAATGTCTGGTGTTATAAGAGAGGTAGCTGCACTGAAATATGAGACACTGTCGGCATCCAAGTCATAGGCAATCTGGCCTAGTGGATGCTCCTGCCTATCAGTTATAACTGAATCCAAATGGGACAGGTCCAGAAGTAAAGCAAAGGGTCATGGCTGGGAGTCCGAAACCACAGCCCAAGTCAAAGAGTTAACTGGATTTGCAGTCTGAAGGTGAAGCCAACAATCTGAGCCAGAGGTCAGATTCAGGAAGTAGTTGGGGGCGGGAGCAAGACTAGAGGCAGGGGACAAGATCAAGTTTAGTTGAAGCCTAGTAATGCACTGAGCAGCCACTAGACTCCGACGGCTACTGAGCTTAAGTATCAGCCTGCTGACTCCTTCTGCCAGTCAGGTGATGCAGTCAGACAGTTTCTATCAGGGCCATCTGTGCAGATTGGGTTTCCAGGAGACTGGCTCTTCTGCAGGCTAGGCCCTTGGGAGTATTCCCTTCCCTGTCAAGAGTGCCTGTTAAGCAGCCATGGAACCTGGTTTCAGGAGGGGTCCTTCTGATGAAAGGCACTTAAGAGTTCTGGAGCCTGGACATTTTCTCAGCTCCTATGGTCACTTTTCTGGTCCATAGCCCTCTCAGTCTACCAGATAGGCAAGTATGCCTTGAACTCATTGGAAGTCTAGGATCTTCTGGACCTCATACTCCTCTTGGCCCTAGACATCTATGAGAGGTGATGGCGGAATGCAGCTTCTGGAATTCTACACGTATGGTTTCAGAAAGAACACATGGAAAACTGGGTGGATCTTTAAGGATTCTGGTGACTGGAGCCTAAATGCTACAGGGTTAATTTGTTCTGCAGTCTTAAATGGGCTTAGGTTCTGATAGTCCAATTTGGCTGAGGGATGAGTGGATTTTCAGTTGCCATAATGTATGCCTCTTTGCAGGCTTCCAGGTGTTCAGTAAGCTTTTGGTGGATCCTGTGAAGATGGGCAACAAGATCTTCTGTGGCAGGGACTTGGGAGTCTGGAAGTGTGGCCAAATGAAATTAAGGTTGGAAACCGTAATTTGTGTAGAATGGGCTATGTTGTGTGGGTGCATGGGTGGAGGAGTTGAACGCAAACTCTGTGTATGGCAGAAAGATGACCCAGTCATCCTGACAATAATTGAGCAAGCAATGGAGGTATTGCTCGAGGACCTGGCTCGCTCAATCTCTGTCCATTGGGGATGATGGGCGGCAGAGTTTACAGAGTTCACCCCAAAAACAGTAAATGAATTGCAAATCTCAGTCTGAGACTATTCCTGTCAGTAGCCCATTCAGCCAATAAACATGATCTAGAAAAATGGGCTGTTTCCTGAGCGGTTAGGAGGAAGTGAATGAAAATAAAGTACTCCATCTCAATGAGGAAATTGATGACGATGAGATTGACAGTACAATCCTGTGAGCACAATAGCTCTATAATCAAGACAAAAAGTGTCAAGAACCAGGATTGAGACAAGGTAGGCAAAGGCTGGAGAAGACCAAGTGGTTTGGTATGTGGACACTTGCTCCAACAGCACAAATCACATGAATTGATGTACCTCTTAACATCGGTATTCAACCTTAGCCACCAGAAATTACATAACACTGAAGTGGCCACCTATGACGGGTTGGACCCCCCACTTGCGGGGTGCCACCTGATGTGCTAGGGTCCCACCAGCCTGAACTCCCTCACCCTGTTCCGCTGTGCCAGGTCCTCAAGTCTTCTCCAGACTTTATAGACTCATAGACTCTAAGGTCAGAAGGGACCATTATGATCATCTGGTCTGACCTCCCGCATGATGCGGGCCACAAAAGCTGACCCACCCACTCCAGGAAGAATTCTCTCCCTTGACTCAGCTGTTGAAGTCCCCAAATCATGATTTAAAGACTTCAAATTGCTGAGAATCCTCCAGCAAGCGACTCCTGCCCCATGCTGCGGAGGAAGGCAAAAAACCTCCAGGGCCACTGCCAATCCACCCTGGAGGAAAATTCCTTCCCGACCCCAAATATGGCGATCAGCTGAACCCCGAGCATGCGGGCAAGATTCTCTAGCCAGACCGTCTGGAAAAAGTTCTCTGTAGTAACTTTTAATATCCCATCATTGACCATTGTTGCTAATTACCAGCGATTGCACGTTATTGATCTATTGACTAAAATCACTTTATCCCATCATACCATCCCCTCCATAAACTTATCAAGCTTAATCTTAAAGCCAGAGAGGTCTTTCACCCCCACTGTTTCCCTCGGAAGGCTGTTCCAAAACTTCACCCCTCTGATGGTTAGAAACCTTCGTCTAATTTCAAGCCTAAACTTCCCCACGGTCAGTTTGTATCCATTCGTTCTCGTGTCCACATTAGTACTGAGCTGAAATAATTCCTCTCCTTCCCTGGTATTTATCTCTCTGATATATTTAAAGAGAGCAATCATATCCCCCCTCAGCCTTCTTTTGGTTAAGGTAAACAAACCGAGCTCCTCGAGTCTCCTTTCATACCTCAGATTTTTCATTCCTCGGATTATCCTAGTGGCACTTCTCTGTACCCATTCCAGTTTGATTTCATCCTTTTTAAACATGGGAGACCAGAACTGCACACAGTACTCCAAATGAGGTCTCACCAGTGCCTTGTATAACGGAACCAGCACCTCCTTATCCCAAGACTGCATTAGCTTTTTTCACGGCCACGTCATATTGCCGACTCATAGTCATCCTGCGATCAACCAGGACTCCGAGGTCCTTCTCCTCTTCCGTTACTTCCAACTGATGTGTCCCTAGCTTATAACTAAAATTCTTGTTATTTATCCCTAAATGCATAACCTTACACTTCTCACTATTAAATTTCATCCTATTACTATTACTCCAGTTTACAAGGTCATCCAAATCTCCCTGCAGGATATCCCGATCCTTCTCCGAATTGGGAATACCTCCCAACTTTGTCCTCTGCAAACTTTATCAGCCCACTCCTACATTTGGTTCCGAGGTCAGTAATGAATAGATTAAATAAAATCGGACCCAAAACCAAACCTTGAGGAACTCCACTGGTAACCTCTCTCCAATCTGACAGTTCACCTTTTAGTACGACCCGCTGCAGTCTCCCCTTTAACCAGTTCTTTATACACCTCTGGATTTTCATATCGATCCCCATCTTTTCCAATTTAACCAATAATTCCTCATGCGGTACCTCATCAAACGCTTTACTGAAATCGAGGTATATTAGATCCACCCCATTTCCTTTATCTAAATAATCTGTTACTTTCTCAAAGAAGGAGATCAGGTTGGTTTGGCACGATTTACCTTTCGTAAAACCGTGTTGTAATTTGTCCCAACTACTTTCTCCTTCAAAATTTTTTCAAAGACCTTGCATATTACAGATGTTAAACTAACAGGCCTGGAGTTACCTGGGTCACCTTTTTTCCCCTTCTTGAAAATAGGAACCACATTAGCTATTCTCCAGTCAAAAGGTACCACCCCCGAGTTTACAGATTCATTAAAAATGATTGCTAAAGGGCTTGCAATTTCTCGCGCCAGTTCCTTTAATCTTCTTGGATGAAGATCATCCGGTCCACCCGATTTAGTCCCGTTAAGCTGTTCGAGTTTGGCTTCTACCTCGGATATGGTAATGTCAATCCCCACTCCTTTTTTTCCCATCCGTCTCGCTTCTACTATTCCTCAGCCTTTCAGTAGCCTCATTAAATACCGATGCAAAGTATTCATTTAGATATTGTGCCATGCCTAGATTATCCTTAATCTCCACTCCATCTACAGTCTTAAGCGGTCCCACTTCTTCTTTCTTTGTTTTCTTCCTATTTATATGGCTATAAAAGCTCTTGCTATTGGTTTTAATTCCCCTCGCAAGGTCCAACTCTACACGGCTTTTGGCTTTTCTCGCTCCATCTCTACATGCTCTGACCTCAATAAGGCAGGTTTCTTTGCTGATCCCTCCCATCTTCCATTCCCTATACGCTTTCTGTTTTTTCTTAATGACCCCTCTGAGACGCTTGCTCATCCAGCTCAGTCTAAATCTCCTGCCTGAGAACCGTTTTCCCTCTCTCGGGATACAGGCCTCCGACAGCTCCTGCAACTTCAACTTGAAATAATCCCAGGCGCCTTCTGCCTTTAGATCCCTAAATGTGTTAGTCCAATCCACTTCCCTAACTAGTCCTCTTAATTTATTAAAGTTAGCCCTTTTGAAATCGTAAACCTTAGTCTCCGATTTAATTCTGTTAATCTTTCCATTTAGTTTAAACTGAATTAGCTCATGATCACTCGAGCCAAGGTTGTCCCCATAACCATTTCCTCAACGAGGTCCTCACTTCTCACCAAAACCAAATTTAAAATGGCATCCCCCCTCGTCGGTTCAGCAACTACTTGATGAAGGAATTCATCAGCTATCATGTCTAGGAAAATCTGAGCCCTATTATTGTTACTAGCATTTGTTCCCCAATCTATATCCGGGAAGTTAAAGTCTCCCATGATTACACAGTTCCTATTAGTATTTACTTCCCTAAAAACATTAAATAGTTCTCTGTTCATATCCAGGCTAGATTCCGGCGGTCTATAGCACACCCCAAGCACTATCCCAGGGGAGGCTCTAGTAGCTCTTTTACCCAATGTGAGTATTGCCCAGACAGACTCAGTCTTATCCATTCCATCACTTTATTTCTTTACAGTTTACCTCATAATTGACATACAATGCTACTCCCCCACCTTTACCTTTGATCCGGTCTTTCCTAAACAGCACATACTCTTCCATACCTGTACTCCAGTCATGACTACTGTTCCACAACATTTCAGTTATTTCTATGATATCCAGTTTCATTTCTTGGACCAGGAGCTCTAATTCCTCCATTTTGTTACCTAGACTTCTTTCATTGGTGTATAAACATCTTAATTTATGCCGTTTGGCCTCTCTCACATTTGTTATCCCATTTGGTATGGACACCGTACTGCTAGTATGACCTATTAGTCTAGTATCCATCCCCCCCCCAATCCTCCTTATGTCCAATCTCGTCCCCCTGGCTATATCCGTTCTTATCTCATTGTCCTCCTTCTCAATGTTATAATCTGGTGTGGAGATTAACTGGACATCTCCCAACCGTCTCCCCCAAATTCCTAGTTTAAAGCTCTTTTGATGAGATGAGCCAGCCTTCCTCCCAGAAGTCTATTTCCTTCCCTACTCAGGTGAAGTCCGTCCCGTGAGAACAGTTTTCTGTCCCCGAAAGCCTCCCAGTGGCCATACATCCCAAAGCCCTCTTTATAGCACCAATCCCTTAGCCAACTATTTATCATCACAATCCTGTCACCCCTTTGCTGCCCTTCTCTAGGAACAGGCAGAATCCCACTGAAGATGATCTGAGCCTCGATTTCCTTAAGTGTCTTCCCCAGCCTGGCATAATCTCGCTAGAGAGAATCAAGGGAGAACCTAGCAGTGTCATTCGTTCCTACTCTCAAGTATCAGAGGGGTAGCCGTCAAGTCAGATATCAGGAATGGCAATATACAAAAACCTGTAGGAGAACACTTCAACCTCCCTGGCCACACAATAGCAGATGTAAAGGTTGCCATCTTACAGCAAAAAAACTTCAGGACCAGACTCCAAAGAGAAACTGCTGAGCTCCAGTTCATTTGCAAATTTGACACCATCAGATCAGGATTAAACAAAGACTGTGAATGGCTATCCAACTACAGAAACAGTTTCTCCTCCCTTGATGTTCACACCTCAACTGCTAGCAGAGCACCTCACCCTCCCTGATTGAACTAACCTCGTTATCTCCACACTGATATATACCTGCCTCTAGAGATTTCCATTACTTGCATCTGAAGAAGTGAGGTTCTTACCCACGAAAGCTTATGCTCCCAATACTTCTGTTAGTCTCAAAGGTGCCACAGGACCCTCTGTTGCTTTTTACAGATTCGTTCCTACGTGAAGGATCATCAAGAGATTCTTACCTGCTCCTTTATGATCCTTTTCAGCCGCAGGTCCACATCCCGTATCTTAGCGCCCAGTAGACAGCACACCCTTCTGTTCTCTGGGTCTGCCCTGGTCACAGGCCTGTCTAACCTCCTCAGTAAGGAAGTTATACACTTTTTATATACATACACACACACGTGTATAGGGCTACACCAGCTGCAAATGGACACAGAGACACTGAGCTCAGCTCTGTGTGGGAAGAATCAGCTCGGGGATTGTCCAGTGCTCAAGTGCACACCTCCTTTGGGATGCAAACCCAAAATTATATTGCCTTGTGCTGTATAGAGATCTATATAGTGTAAGCTCATAAATTTGCTCCCTCCCTCAAAGTGGAGGAAGATATGCACAGCTCTTTGCCCTCCCCAGTTCTGAATTGCACAAACTGGGTTTTAAAAAACAAAACAAGTTTATTAACTAGAAAAGGTGAATTTTAAATGATTATAAGGGATAGCAAATGGAACAAAGCAGACTACTGAGCAAATAAAACAAAACACACAAACTAAGCTTAATACACTGAGAGATACTGGCTACAAATAATAATTTCATACCCTAAATATTGTTTGAAGCAGCATGCAGAGTTTCTTGACAGTAACTGCATGGCTTGCAGCTTAAATCTTCAGGGATTCTTTTTACAGGCTGTCCTTTCTTGGCTGGACTCAGACCCTGTCTCCCCCAGCTTAGTTTCGTTGTCTTTTCAGGTGTTTTCCACAGTCTTCCTTCTTGTGTGGTGAGGCAGTGAAGAAAAGCCTTGATTAATTTACTCCCCAGCCTTAAATAGGATTTACATATGGCAGGAACCTTTTGTTTCCCAGTCTGACCCCACACCCTCTTCTAAGGGAAAAACACTGGAATCCCAAGTCTAATACCAGGTGACATGATCAGATGATCCTGCAGTATCAAATCAGCAACCCAGGAAGCGTCTCAGAAAGGTGGGAGATTAGTATCTTCAAAGCCTTATTGTTCTTCCTAATTGCCCATTCAGGCTGATTGCCTACTGTCTGGTGGGTGTTTCCTAGATGCAAACTCTTTTGCACTTGATGCAAAGCTTATATTCATAACTTCAGATGTAGCAATAATACATGCATACAAATAGGTTATGATTTACTGAATATGATTATCCTTTCCAGTGATACCTCACATGACCCCTCTTCCATAAAATGTTATGCCATATTCATATCAAAAGCATATTTCTATGAAGACTATGGGATGTAATGTGTCCCCAGCAACTGGAGTATTGTGACACATCTTTTACACCTCACATCTGCGTTCACCCTCTGGAATATAAAGACAACTCCCATGATAAAACCGATACTTCAAATGAAATGCTGAGCTCGGGCAGACCACTGGGAGCATCTAGGGTCTGACACACCTTAGTAGCGTGGATGTCTTGGGTCAGCAGGGACTGAATGAGGGACATCAGACCCCTATTTATTGTCCCTTGAATTAAATTTTATAGGCATAAAACAGTAGTAGAAGGAGCCATGTCCCACTTGACATATTCATCCTTGCAAGACAGGACGTCTGCCTTCCCATGACGTGACCCCAGGAGGTAGGTGATGATACAATTGAAACTGGAAAATAAAAGTGACTAGCAGATGTCTCTGGTTAAGGTTATGAACCATTTGAAGATATCCTAGTTTCATATGATTGGTAAGGACCTGGACCGGGAACCAAACTTCCCCTAGAAGGTGTGTCCATTCTTCAAATGCTGCCTTTATCTCCAGTAACTCCTTGTCCCAGATATAATTCTTCTCAGTAGGGGCTAGTTTCCTTGAATAAAAGTTACAGGAATGGAGTTGGTTATGAGAGCCAATATGTGACAGAATAGCTCCAATGGCGAAGTTCAAATAATCTGCCTCTATGGTTAAGGGCCTGGCAGGATCCAGGTGAACAAGAATGGCAGCTGAAGGAAAAGCTTTCTTTAGCTGATCAAACATGAACATTGCCATTAGCAACCAGATGAAGTGGACTCCCTTTTGAAGAAGTGCAGTCATTGAGGCAAATAGGTGAAAGAAATGCCCATAGAACCTGGCAAATCCAAGAAACTGCTGAATGCCTGCTATGTCCATTAGGTTGTTCCACCTAGAGATCTGAGACCTTCCTTGGGTCCATTGCTAGCCCTTTTAGGGAAATTATCTACTCGAGGAACTTGACTGTGTCTTTGTCAAACTTACATTTCTCCAGTTAGGTATAAAAATAGCTTTGGCAGAGTTGGGTGAAAATGTAGTGCACATGCTGTTCATGCAGTGCCTGGCTTTTGGAAAAAAACATTATCCAAATAAATAACTATGAACCAGTCCCATATATCCCAGAAAATCTCATTGACGACATGCTGAAACATCTCCAGGGAGTTACATAACCCAAAAGGCATAACTAAATATTAAAAATGTCTGTACTGGGGGCCAAACATTCATCCATTCATCCCCTTCCCTGTTTCGGACGATGTTTGTAGACCCCACAAAGGTCAAACATAGTAAAACTTTGGCTGAGCAGATCCTCTGAAAAATTTCATTAATAAGTGGCCGGAGACAGCAGTTTTGGACCATTATTTTATTCAGAGGTCAATAGTGAATGCAAGGGTATAAGAAGCCATCTTTGTTTACCACTGATATGGCGGGATGTTGGAGGGTGCTGCCATAGTGTCCATCCATAACCATGGTGCCAGTAGACAAGAAAGGGTGCAAGGTCCTGTAGTGAGGTGGAGAACACATGCTCAGCCCTGACACCCTCATCAGGGCTGATGTCTGGAATCTTTCTGGTCAAGATATAGCTTGATTCTTAGAGATGCATCCCACAGCATAGTGTCCAAAGTCCCCACAATACATACATAAGCCTGAAGCCCAATGCCAGCCCTTTTCTGCATCTGAGAGGCAAGCCTGAATCCAACTGATCTTCCCAGGCCCCTCTGAAGAGAATGTAGAAGGGGGTCAGGAACTTAACTCTCTCTCAAGGCAGTATACACTCAGACAGACCTCTGTATTAATACACAACTTGACCAAGATATCCAGTTTGGGTGTCAACTTCACATGGACCCCCTTGTCCTTTACTTCCTCACTTAGGGCATGTAGGAAATGGTAGTGCTGCAGTAACTCATTCCATTTAGTATCTGCTGCCAGGCACCAGAACTCTGTAGCAAACTTGGCAATCGACCTTTACCTAATGCTGCCACCTGAAATATGTTCTCAGTGGACTGTGTGCAATTCAGAACATCAAACCGAATTGCCATAATTTGGATGCACTCTTTGAACTGCCTCAGCATGGGACGAGAAGTTGGAGCAGTGTGAGCATAAAGCATTTCTAATCTAAAGATATAAATTATTTAGTCATGCTGTAGTCTGTTTACAATATGTATAAAGAATACATTGTAAAATCCTTATTTGATACAGGAGAGTCAGGATGAGCTCTACCCTGACATCTGGTGGTGAATTGTGGCGAGTTGTGGAAAAGAACTTCAGGGGCTGATCTTGTTTACATAGGCACATCCACCCCACCTAGCATGAGCCCACAGCAGCTCAAATGGTCACTTTGGCTGCTGTGGGATCCCCAGTTTCTCTGTTATTGGGGCAGGAAGAATAAAGTGTTACCCTGATTATGTGAATCAAGGACAATGGAACTGTTTTATGACCGAGGGACACACCATCAACTAAGTAGCACTCTCTAGACAAGGAAAATTGGTTCCAAAACCCAGTGATTTGAGAGAGGCTGGGGACAGGTATGTGTACCAGATGGCATGGGCCCCTTTTGAGGGTCTGAAACCAATTGCACCTCCTCTTTCTCCACTGTGGAATATCAGAGCTAATTTTGATTCTATTAGGAGTCTAGTTACAAGCTGCTGAGCTGAATTCACTTTGGGCCAATGGTGCACCAGCACTGAGGCTCCCCTATTACAAGCTGAAATCACTAAAGAGCTAAAATTACTAAAAGCTGACATTGCTGAGTGCTTGAGGGCGGGGGGGACTGAAGATATATTGCTGAGTGGCTGACGGAGCAGAGCAGTTTGTGGGATGGCTGGAGCAGCTCATGGGATGGCTGGCGGAGTGGCTCGCGGTGAAGGCTGCAGCAGAACCCCATGGAGAGGTGGGGCAGTCAGCCTCGGACCACGTAAGGTGCCCCTTAATTCCCCTGCATTCCCCACCCCCCATTTCCACCCAGATTGGGAGGTAAAACTCTGCAGATAAACTTTTGAACTCTGAGGCTGCACTGACCAGGGACACAGACTTTTGGGTTGTTGGACTGTCAGGTGATTTTTTGGGTTGCTGGACTTAAGACCCTGAGAGGAAAAGGACACTGCCAAACTTACTTGGGGGTGGGTCTTTTGCTCATAGTTTGTGTTATGAATCCTGTTTGTGGTGTTTCCCCAACATAATGCCGCATTGTTTCCCTCATTTATTAAAAGGATTTTGCTTGCGAGAGGGGAAGTATTGCCTCTTAAAGGCGCCTGGGGGGTGATATGTAATTGTCCCAGGTCACTGGGTGGGGGCTCGAACCGGTTTTGCATTGTGTTATTGAAACAGAACCCTTAGATACTGAACCCGGCCCTTGTTGCTGCCAACTCAGATGGGCAGAAGGGTTACATATGTACTATTATTTTTGTAATCCATTATATGACCAATAAAATTATATGATACAAATAGAACAGGAGATCAAAGAAAGATTGGGCAGAACAGGTGTTGATGGCAGTGCGAAAGAAAAGACCATTATTCCAGACAGATCCATGCTTGTGAATGATGCCACAGAAACCCTTTTAAAAAAAAAAAAAAGTCATCCAAATACTTTATGAAAGAGAGAGTGATGCATCCAAAAAAAGTCTGTACAGCATTGGGTACACTTGTCATGTTTGGTTTTTGCTGTGACGTTAAAAACAATCACTCTTTTCTATCTGAGTAATTCATTAAACCAAAGCACGTTAAAACTATTAAACCAAACATTCACTAAAAAGCCCTCAAAATTAGTTTAAAAATTGAGTAATTAGACCCATGCTGCGATGACACTGTTTGCTTGTATTATTTTCAAATTATGCCCGGTACCACTGCAGAACCTTCATTAACTGCCCTATGTAAATTGGCTGCTAAAGAATGCCCTATGTTTCAATTAAATTTTAATGGAAAAGAACAGTTTATTATCTCTCTAGTCTATAAGAGATAGTGGTAGATAAGTATTATGCATAAGATATGTCTAACGATCATTTTTGTTGGTAGATTAGTTTGCAATAATTTATCTTTGTAAAAGTCTGATAATTGGTTAGAACGTAGATTTACAGATTAGTTATTTTTAAAAGTACTTTTACCACAAAGTACTGCATAGTATTTTTAATGAGCATTATCAGCTAGATTCAACTCCCAATGACTTGAGTGGGAGTTGGAACAGGTCTGTAATGGAATGGGTATCATCAAAACAAATGGAAATGACACTGATGAATGACAGCAGCAAAAAGTGCCTTTGTATTAGATGATATAGTGTACTTTAAGATGTACAACCCAGCCCTTGAAACAGCTCATTTCACAAGCTACAGTAACTTAAAAACAACCTTTCTGATTTGCTTGACAACTTCCTGATTTTTTTTTAAACTAAATTTCCTCCTGTAAATATAGACTAGCATTTCTGAAATTCTAATGTGTTGTGTATTAATTTATGGGGCATGAGCATTAAACGCTCATATTGAAGGAGGATATTCTTGCTTAGAGATCAGAGTTGTTTAGATACTATAATGCCCCAAAGTTTTACAAAAATATGGTTTACTCCTGTCTGCAAAAGTAAAATTTCAGAATATTGAACTACCATATATATTATATCAGTAAATAATACAATATTATGTCCAACATGGAGACCCAAAAATCAATTAAATGAAAAGAAATTCAGTGTTTTACTTGGAGGCAAAATTAAAAATGAATTATGTTGCCCTGACTCTGAGCTCTGAGACCTTATGCAAAAAAAATACAATGTTATCTTCCTGTTGGGTATTATAGGAGTATTTTTTAACAGACAATTTTAAACTACTTCTCTCTTCACTACAAGTATAAATTGATTCGGACACATAGGAAAATGTAACACAACAGCAAGACTGGATTTTAAGTGATAGCTGAAAATTTTATTAATTTTTAACTCTAATGAGCCTGGGAGAACTCCGCATAATATTTATAATTCTTCTCCCCAGATTTTTAGGTTTCTAGGACACTCTCAGGTCAGACTTGGCTGAAACCTTTATTTGTGTAATGACCAACTTTACAAAATAATAAAAATATTTTCCTGATTTTAAAAATGTAGTTGAAAATGTTTGTTTAAAACAAACTGGGCACCATCTGTCCAGGAATTAGGTTTTATGTCACTTAGAGTAATTGGAATTCCAAGTGATAATTTGGTCATTTGGAATCTCAAACATTGATTGTCTGTATTTTCCAGGTGCGGGAATGGATATATTTTTTCTGCTGTTAATGACAGAGTCAGAACCCAGAAGAGGTGTGGGGAGGCAGCCAAGCATAATTGCTGGCACCTCCTTTTGGCCAATGTCCAGTGCAGGTATTCATTACGGATGGAATTCAGTTACCAGATAAAATTGATTGGAAAGGGATGTGAAGGAAAGCATCCCTTAGGGGAGCTGAGTAAGGAGATTTTGAGGCTCCTATATCTGGTACAGAAGGAAACAGCCTTCCCCCAAAAAATATTTTTGTAGCCCTATCTATTGTCTCTGTAATAAATGTGTGAGTTTCTATTACACAAACAGCTATTGACTCAAAGGGGCAGTAGTAAAATGCAGTAAAATCTGTGTTATCTGGCACTTTACCAACCAGAAAACTTCATAAACCAGCATTTCTGATCTTCCGTGAAAGCCCGGTTTATAGTCCAGTTGGCACAGGGATGGCAGGCTCCCTACCTGGCTCTACGTGGCTTCCTGGAAGCAGCAACATGTCTCTGCTGCTCCTAGGTGAAGGAAAGCCCATGAGGGATTCGGAGTGCAGGACGGGATGTGTGATGCAGGCTCCGTGAGGGAGCTTGTGTGTGGGAGGGAGCTTGGGGCAGGAAGTTCAGGCAGAGGTGCAGCTAGGCGGCTCCACATGCTGCCCCATCCCGAATGCTGGCTCCACAGCTCCCATTGGCCAAATTCCTTCCCTCTTAGTTAACTGGAATTTTTTACTTATCGGCTCCCCCCCTTCTGCGAATATGCCGGATAACAAAGCTTTTACTGTATCAGTAAGGGTAAATATAGTTCCTGAGATTATACTATCATGCACTAATCAATACATACCAAATCCAAAAGGGGTCTCGTTTTGGGCCCACTAACTCATAACTGTAAGTGAAATAACAAGCTGGGAGCTGCAATCCCTACCATTTTCTTCCTCCTCTTTCTCCCCGTGCTTGTCTGAATATGCTGTACAACTCAGTTGATTAAAGATAAAGAGTATAATGGACAAAAGGAAATATTAATTGAAGGGCTGGTTCAGAGATGAATCCCTCATACCTTAGCTCTAAGTGAAAACAGTAAATACATTCCAAAGATACCTCTGAAAGAGTAACTGTAAAATAGAAAATGAGGTATCAAGACCTATAAAATATTGTTTATATATTATGGAAATATAATTACACTGCTATCACACATAGTTATATTCCATCATAACTCCCATTTACACACACACACACACACACACACACACACACACACACACACACACACACACACACCCCTTTTGCAGATGCCCATAACTTTCTCAAACATATTTCTTCAGAATGAAATTTTCTCTGCTTGGTCTCCAGACTAAAGGTAGATTTGTTTAGAAAATTTGAGCTCAAGATATTCAATTATGTTGGAATTATGCAAGCATGCACAAAAATACTTTCCTCACATGTTCCAATTGACATGTGTGCACTCAAATCACACACAATTGGCAAAACATAATACATATAAACTTGGTTTACTTTATAGTTCTTATTGTGGAAAGAAAAACAATCTGAGCTGGAAAAAAATTGGTTTGGTTGTTTTACAGTTAGGGAAGTTTTATATTGGAATAGTCATGCATACATCCATGTACATCAGAACATTTTTCATTTAGTTTTTCATGATGCCCTTATATTTAAGGGTCTGATCAATTCCCATTACAGGTAATGAAAATAATCCCATTGATTTCAGTAGGAATTGGATCAAGCTCTAAGTACTAAGTGAGCCATATTTGTGTGACCTTCTTGATGTCTCCACCCCTGGTATTTCGATGATATTTTACAGCTCTGTTTTAGGAGACTGAGTTATTATGGCATGTCCTAAAACCTGTGGCCTAAAACCTCCTGTTATTGAGAAGAAATGTCTAACAATACTATAACACTGACAGTCAGAGAATTGATTGCTGTATCTACATTAGTAATAAGTATCAGTGGGTAGCCGTGTTAGTCTGTATCTACAAAAACAGCAAGGAGTCTGGGGGCACCTTAAAGACTAACAGATTTATTTGGGCATAAGCTTTCGTGGGTAAAAACCTCACTTCTTCGGATGCATAGAGTGAAAGTTACAGATGCAGGCATTATATACTGACACATGGAGAGCAGGGAGTTATTTCGCAAGTGGAGAACCAGTGTTGACAGGGCCAATTCAATCAGGGTGGATGTAGTCCACTCCCAATAATAGATGAGAAGGTGTCAATTCCAGGAGAGGAAAAGTTGCTTCTGTAATGAGCCAGCCACTCCCAGACCTATTCAAGCCGAGATTAATGGTGTTGAATTTGCAAATGAATTTTAGTTCTGCTGTTTCTCTTTGAAGTCTGTTTCTGAAGTTTTTTTATTTAATGATAGTGACTTTTAAATCTGTAATAGAATGACCAGGGAGATTGAAGTGTTCACTTACTGGCTTATGTATGTTACCGTTCCTGATGTCCGATTTCTGTCCATTTATTCTTTTGCGGAGGGACTGTCCGGTTTGGTCAATGTACATGGCAGAGGGGCATTGCTGGCATATGATGGCATATATAACATTAGTGGATGTGCAGGTGAATGAGCCCTTGATGGTGTGGCTGATGTGGTTGGGTCCTCTGATGGTGTCGCCAGAGAATGGGGACGGAGTAGGCAACGAGGTTTGCTACAGGGATTGGTTCCTGGATTGGTGTTTCTGTGGTGTGGTGTGTAGTTGCTGGTGAGTATTTGCTTCAGGTTGGGGGGTTGTCTGTAAGCAAGGACTGGCCTGCCTCCCAAGGTCTGTGAGAGTGAGGGATCATTTTCCAGGATAGGTTGTAGATCGTGGCTAATGTGCTGGAGAGGTTTTAGCTGGGGGCTGTATGTGATGGTCAGTGGTGTTCTGTTATTGTCCTTGTTGGGCCTGTCCTGTAGTAGGTGATTTCTGGGTACCCGTCTTGCTCTGTCAATCTGTTTCCTCACTTCCCCAGGTGGGTACTGTAGTTTTACGAATGCTTGATAAAGATCTTGTAGGTGTTTGTCTCTGTCTGAGGGGTTGGAGCAAATCCGGTTGTATCTTAGGGCTTGGCTGTAGACAATGGATTGTGTGATGTGTCTTGGATGGAAGCTGGAGGCATGTAGGTACGTATAGCGGTCAGTAGGTTTCCGGTATAGGGTGGTGGTTATGTGACCATCACTTATTTGCACTGTAGTGTCCAGGAAGTGGATCTCTTGTGTGGACTGATCCACTTCCTGGATCTCTGACCGCTATACGTACCTATATACCTCCAGCTTCCATCATGTGCCAGCAATGCCCCTCTGCCATGTACATTGGCCAAACCCTCCGCAAAAGAATAAATGGACACAAATCGGACATCAGGAACGTGAGGTTTTTACCCACAAAAGCTTATGCCCAAATAAATCTGTTAGTCTTTAAGGTGCCCCCAGACTCCTTGTTGTTTTTGTTACATTAGTAATAGCAACACTCTTGTTACCATGCTTACAAGTGCAGAAGGTGAGAAGGAGGCATGGGAAAACATACAGAATCTAGTTGAATTAGACACAAAATACCAACATAATGGAAATTATTAACTCCTTCAGCTTGAAAGAGATTTTGAGGATATGTGTGTGTGGGAGAGGAAAGGGGATGAATAAGCAAATCTCATACAAAAGGAGAATGTTTGCTGGTTAAGAGAAACACAGAAGACTCAGGTCTTGAGGCTACTATTCCCTGTTTGGAAGTGAGGTTTGATGAACCATTGGTAAGAAATAGACTATAAGAAATTATCAATGTAAAGATCTGAGGATTCTTGAACAAAGGGCTAGATGACTTGAAGGCCAAAGACTTATCACCTCCTGATAAGGTGAACCAAATGTCAGATCTAATTGAATCCATTTCCCTGGACATTCTCTGCCATCCTTTCTGAGAGCTCAAAAGAGTCTGCACATGCACAACATTCCCAAGGAGAGAGTGACAATCTTGGAGGAAAGAAGAGCAGTAAATAAGAGGAATATATCTCAATTAACAAACCCTTTTCAAAAGTGGCCAATAAAACTCAGCCTTCACCATCCACAATGGCACTGACTGCCTCCAGTGCCAAATGGTATGAGTTTTGATGTACTCTGATCAAGTGAGATAAAATGAAGATCAAAACACTTCATTCTCCAATGTCGTCATACTTTATTTGAACTGTATATGTACCGTAGAAGTAGCTTCTGTCAACTGCTACTTCCCCCAGTGCCATTGTCATTTTACATGCTGAATTTTGATTGGTTTTGGAAAACATGATTACTGTGCAATTGAAATTCCCTGACAATACACAATCGGAGGACCAATGTATTATCTTTAAGTGCCTCAATTCAGCATTTGGATTTGTGCCTCCAGATTTGCACACATGGAAACTAATATGTAAACTAGTAAGCACAAATTCAGAGGACAAATTTTAAAAAATTCTACTTAAAACTCTGTTTAATACTGAACTCAACTATGCTTGAAAAAATTGGTATCTTTAGTTACAGCAGACCTACTTAAACAATGAACTGAGTTCATTTTGATTTCAAATAAAACTTTACAACCAAAATTACTTATTTGATCTAACTTAATATTGACATTTTCTCAAAGTTAAAATAGACTGTAGCTCATTGTTTAACCAAGGAGCATTCTGATGATATTAATGTGTGCTGCTGAGATTTTTAGTTGTGTTTAACATGCCATAGACAGTTCTTATGTGGCAATAAATAATTGTTTGGAATACTGGAGCACAGTATTTTAAGAATATAAATTACAAACTGTCACTGAATTAAAAATGTTTTCTAATGATGAAGAGCAAGTTAGATTCTTATGGGAGAAGATACCAGGAAGCCCCAGTTGTATTATCTACTCAGTCCACAGCTGCTGTTATAATGGAGATTTTTACACTTCTGGCACTGAAGCTAACTTCATTTAGTTATCAAGAGCAATAATAATTATACAGACTCATGGTAGAGCCTCCATTGTTTTGGATATTTGGAGCCTTCTGTTAACTTTGAGGTTGAATATTTTAGCGGTGGGAAAGCCGATTCTGAATATTAAAATCTTTGCCTTATTGAAGGTCTCACAAATATAATTTTTTTTCAAAATTAAAAATCTGTACATTTTTAATTTTAGTCAAGTCTATGACAAATATATAGTATAAAGATTAAATGTTGATTTTAATTGACTTAAATTGTTCACTATTTTAAAAAAAAAATTGAAATGTCGGTCCAGTCCTACAGTTGTTACTCAATCTTTAATCAAGCAAATCTCCCAGTGACTTCAGTGGGAGTTTTACCTCACTAAGTACAGCAGGGTCTGGACCTTGAATTATATATCTAGCCATATATAACGAGGGGAGGGATAGCTCAGTGGTTTGAGCATTGGCCTGCTAAACCCAGTGTTGTGAGTTCAATCCTTGAGGGGGCCACTTAGGGATCTGGGGCAAAATCAGTACTTGGTCCTGCTAGTGAAGGCAGGGGGCTGGACTCAATGACTTTTCAAGGTCCCTTCCAGTTCTAGTAGATAGGGGATATCTCCATTAGTTTAATATGAAGAATAATTTATATTTAATTTTTAGCACAAGGTCACTTTTCAATAGAAACTAATCTTGAACCTAAATATGAAATGGTGACACAAGCAATCCGCAAAATAAATGCACTTGAAACAATAACTTATTTGCCAGCATTAAAACTAGAAGAATTCTTGGTTTGGAAAACCTATTTATATTGAACTCTATATCCCAATAAGCCCTTATTTCCAGATTCTTTATTATCTTTAAGTTTTTTTTTACAGTTACTTATATTCAATGATACTTGTTAAAATACATATATGCATAAAACGGTGATTATCTATCTAAGCACTTAGTTGGTCTCAATCATACTATTAGAGCACTTCAGCTATTTAAAAATAGAGATAACAGCAGCACTCTCTCTCCATTTCTTCATTCCTAGCCTGAAGGGAAAATATATTGATTAGCTCCTAAGGTTTTCTGTTTGTTTACATTTGTGTTTGTGAGTGAGTATCAGGGCCGGCTCTAGGATTTTTGCCGCCCCAAGCGAAAACAATTTCGGCCCCCCCCCATTTTTTCTTACCCCTCCCCCAGCCCCGCCTCAACTCTGCCCCTTCCCCAAATCCCCAGCCCTGCCTCCTCCCCCCAGGCTCTCAAGCCTAGGAGGGAGGGAGGGAGAGGGAGAAGCAGCGCGTGCGCCGCGGCCACTCGGGGTCTCCCCCTCCCTCCCAGGCTCTCAAACCCGGGAGGGAGGGCGAGCAGCAGAGGTGAGTGAAGGCGGCCGAGGCACATTTTTAGGGGCGGCATGGCCCATGCCAGAATGCCGCCCCTAAAAATGTGCCGCCCCAAGCACCAGCTTGTTTTGCTGGTGCCTAGAGCCGGCCCATATTGTATGTCTGTGAGTATAAGGAGAAGTTACTGAGTGAAAACTAAGTATGCACCTTGTTTCAGAATTTAGTTTCACAGGAAACTTCTCTCTCTCTCTCTTACTCATTAACATCCTCCTATTGGTTGACACTTATATTCCTCCTGTGGCAAGCAATTGATGTTAGGATACAGAGCTGATGCTCGGACTGGCGAGCAGGGTGGTTACCCTCTTTGTCCTGAGGTGTCATATTACTGTAACCCTCAGCTATTTTTTTGTTCAATTTTTTTTGCTTGGCTGCTTCTGCATGGTGGTGGGGCACTGAAAACATTTTCCACCATAGCCAGGAAAATGCTTAGGGCCACTGTTCCTGTTAGGAAATTATAGTCATGGAAGAAAAGCCAATCTTTCAAATATCTAGGGACACTTTGATTATGGACTGAGGAAAGAGATGTTGAATTGAATTGTGTTAGAGAGCAAGCACTGGAGGTAGTGTGTTCAAAATTACCTATGTTGCTACGCAGATAGAGTCCTTGGTGTTGTACCAGTTGGCGCTTTTTCAGTGTCTGTGACTTCTTTCCTGTATATGAATTATAATAATTAAATCTGGATGTCACAAGCATGTGAATCACTATAGATAGGTCTGTGATCAATAGGATGTTATGAAGTCTTCTGTTAGTCTCAGGTGAAAGTGGGTGTTTCTTATTACCATGGTTGTTTGGTCATCTAGTAGCATGGAGGAGTGCAAGGCAGCAGACAGACATAAAAATTGAAGGGCAGATTCCTCCTCTTTAACCAATAATATTGAGGGTAAGTGCTTCATAGCATCATCACCTTAGTCTTGCTTGGATTCAGATTTTGTGCTAAATTTTAAGCTAACCATGGAAAGAGCTGAAAATTGATGGTATTTTTCTTTCGGTGAAAAGGAGATGTAGAGCTGGGTGTTCAAAGGAGTACTGCTTATACTTCAGTCTATATGTTTTTTGCCAAATCTATCAACTGCTTCATGTCTGTTAACAATCTGAGGGTATGTCTACACCCAGCCGCTAGTTCGGCGGCTGGCAATCGAAGTTCTGGGTTCAACTTATCGCGTCTTGTCTGGACGCGATAAGTCGAACCCGGAAGTGCTCACTGTCGACTGCGGTACTCCAGCTAGACGAGAGGAGTACCGCGAAGTCGACGGGGGAGCCTGCCTGCCGCGTGTGGACCGAGGTAAGATCGAACTAAGGTACTTCGAATTTCAGCTATGTTATTCACGTAGCTGAAGTTGCGTACCTTAGTTCGATTTGGGGGGTGAGTGTAGACCAAGCCTGAGAGGAAGAACCCTAAATCACTTCTGTTTACCTCACTGTTTCTTGGATTGGGACACGGGTATTTTATAACCAACAGTATCAAATGCTGCAGAGCTGTCTGGGATCATGCATATGGATATACTTTGTCTATGTAAAGGGAGGATGTCATTTACTGCAGCAACAAGTCCTTTTTATATATCTTCTAAGACACACAACAAAAAAACAATAAAAGTACCGAACAACTTTGGAATGGGATGGGGTAAAGTTAGATGAAGAATCCAGCCTGACTTACTCATACAAGAAGTGTGCAGCCTAAAAAGCTTTCCCTCATCCCCATGTGATTCAAATGTGAATTGCAGGACTAATAACTGTCATCTGTAACCTATCATTTAAATCAGCTTCTGTACCAAATGACTGGAGGATAGCTAATGTAATGCTAATTTTTAAAAATGGCTCCAGAGGTGACCCTGGCAACTACAGGCCAGTAAGACTAACTTCAGTACCGGGCAAATTGGTTGAAACTATCATAAAGAACAAAATTGTCAGACACATAGATGAACATAATTTGTTGGGAAATAGTCAACATGGTTTTTTGTAAGGGAAAATCATGCCTCACCAGTCTACTAGAATTCTTTGAGGGAGTCAACAAGCATTCAGACCAAGGAGATCCAGTGGATATAGTGTATTTAGATTTTCAGAAAGCCTTTGACAAGATCCCTCACCAAAGGCTCTTAAGCAAAGTAAGCAGTCATGGGTTAACAGGAAAGGTTCTCTCCTGGATTGGTAACTGGTTAAAAGATAGAAAACAAAAGGTAGGAATAATTGGTCAGTTTTCAGAATGGAGAGAAGTAAATAGTGGTTCCCCCCAAGGATCTGTACTGGGCCCAGTCTTATTTAACATATTCATAAATGATTTGGAAAAAGGGGTAAACAGTGAGGTGACAAAATTTGCAGATGATACAAAACTACTCAAGATAGTTAAGTCCAAAGCAGACTACGAAGAGCTACAAAAGGATCTCACAAAACTGGGTGCCTGGGCAACAAAATGGCAGGTGAAATTTAATGTTGATAAATGCAAAGTAATGCACATTGGAAAACATAATCCTAACCATACATTTACAAAGATGGGGTCTAAATTAGCTGTCACTACTCAAGAAAGAGATCTTGGAGTCATTGTGGATAGTTCTCTGAAATCATCTACTCAATGTGCAGCAGCAGTCAAAAAAAGCGAACAGAATATTGGGAATCATCAAGAATGGAATAGATAATAAGACAGAAAATATCATATTGCCTCTATATAAATCCATGGTATGCTGTAAAGAGGTTAGCTGGGGCTCGTCCCTCTCCGGGGCGGCGGGGAGCTACACCGCCTGACTATACGCTGTTGATGTCTTCGGGGAATTAGTCCGGCTGTGGGAGTCTCCCTCGGCGACCCTTGAGGCAACTGAAATAAGCACAGTAAGCCTGGGCCCTAGGTTAGGGCGGGGCAACAGTGTGTCAGGTGCTCAGGCCCCCAGGCAGGGGCGGAGCAGTAACAGTACAAATAGTAGCAATAGACCCAGGCCCTGGGTCAGGGCAAGGCAACAATTAGTCAGGTGCTCAGGCCCTCAGGCAGGGGCTGAGCAGTAGTAATACAAACAGTAGCAATAAGCCCAGGCCTCCAAAGGACCTGGGAGAGGGGGAGACTGCCACCTGCGAGTTGGGTCGCAGGGGGGACACAGGCCCTCCCACTCCACTGCATCCCAGCGCAGGGCCCTAGCAGCGGCAGAAGACCCACTGCTGTGTCAGTTGGGATCCTGACTGCAACACATTGACATGGGCTCTGGCAGTGTTGCAGCCAGACCAGGGTCGGCTGCCCCCAGGCTACTTCCAGACTCCCCCTCTGGTGGTACCTGGGTCATAGTTGTGTCCTCTGGGGGGTCCAGCACCATGGGTTCCTCAGGGTAGTTGGCAAGAGGCAAGCCCAGCAACTCCTCCAGGTAGCAGGCGTGGGGCAGGCCCAGCAACTCCTCTGGGTAGTGCGCATGGGGCAGGTCAGGCCAGTCCTTGCATGCACCTAGGGCTGCAGGGGCTTCCCAGTCGCGAGCCAGGCCAGAGGCATCTGGTCTACCCAGCGGCTGTCTCTCCAGTGAGTTCTGAGGTCGAGCCTTTGTACTTCTGAGATGTCGCCTGACCCTCTGAGGGGCGGGCCCAGAGCTCCCTAGCTCTGCCCACTCTGGTGTCTGGAAGTTCTCGTTTCTCTCCGGGGTAGTGGGGAGCCACACCGCCTCACTACATATGCTCATACCTTGAATACTGCATGCAGATGTAGTTGCCACATCTCAAAAAAGATGTATTGGTATTGGAAAAGGTTCAGAAAAGGGCAACAAAAATGATTAGGGAATAAGACGGCTTCTGTATGAGAAGAGATTAATAAGACTGTGACTTTTCAGCTTTGAAAAGAGGCAACTAAGGAGGAGATATGATAGAGGCCTATAAAATCATGAATGGTATAGAGAATAATACAAGAACAAGGGGACACCAAATGAAATTAATAGGTAGCAGGTTTAAAACAAACCCAAGAAAGTATTTTTTCAGGCAATGGACTGTCAACCTCTGGAACTCCTTGCCAGAGGTGGTTGTGAAGGCCAATACTATAACGTGGTTCAAAAGGGAGCTAGATAGCTTCATGGAAGATAGGTCCATCAGTGGCTATTAGCCTGGATGGGCTGGAATGGTGTTCCTAACTTCTGTTTACCAGAAGCTGGGATTGGGTGACAGGGCATGGATCACTTGATGACAACCTGTCTGTTCATTCCCTTTAAGGCACCTGCCATTGGCCACTGTCAGAGGACAGGATACTGGGCTTGATGGACCCTTGGTCTGACCCAGTATGGCCGTTCTTATGTTCTTATGTGACTGGAGAGGTGATAATGGGCCACTTCACCTTGAATGGTCCCTTGAAATGTTTAACTACTTATGCTAAACAATCTGTTCCACCTTGTATTTAGCTGTGACACTGAGTACGTTTCCCATCTCTGAAGAAGAGCTGTGCGTAGCTTGAAATCTTGTCTCTCTCAGGGCAGGTCTACACTACGGGGTTAAGTTGACCTAAGTTACTCAACTCTAGCTATATGAATAACATAGCTGGAGTCGACATAGCTTAGGGTGACTTATTGCGGTGTCTATACTGTTGGATTGACAGGAGAAACTCTCCTGTTGACTTACCTTATGTCTCTCATTCTGGTGGAGTACCAGAGTCAACGGTAGAGCAATCTGTGATCAATTTAGCAGTCTTCACTAACCCCACTAAATCGACCCCTAGTGGATCGATCACTGCAGCATCGATCTACAGTAAGTGTAGACATGCCCTCACCAACAGAAGTTGGTCCAAGAAAAGGTATTACCTCACCCACCTTGTCAGCCTACAAAGTGACATTCACTGCTTTAAAACTTAGCCATTGAAGTTGTGTAGTTTGAAATTTTGGCAAATGATAGCTTCACCTGAAGAATTTTTTAAAACTAAATACAGAATTAAGTATTTGGCCATTTTAAGTAAATAAGAAATGTTCATCTTCATTCCATCATCTTTTCTGATAAATAAATCCTATGTTATCCTATACATGACGAAATGGGCATTCACCCATGAAAGCTTATGCTCCAATACATCTGTTAGTCTTTAAGGTGCCACAAGACTCTTTGTTGCTTTTTACAGATCCAGACTAACACGGCTACCCATCTGATGCTATACATGTTAATGATTTCCAGTCTGAAAAGGCTTTGAAGTTCCATTTGGAGAGGGAAATCTTAATTTCCAAACGTTAGCGGACTGGAAATCTGTTTGCAGCTTCTTCATATTTCTAGTACATCCTGGTATTCATCAGGTTGGAAGGAGAATTTCTTGTGATATTGTAATGCATCCACTTCCAGTCTTGGATGGAACTAGGAAGTTCAGAAACACATATTTTATTTTTTTTTTAACTGAACTTTTTTTCCAGAATGCAAAGGTTTATATTCAGCTCTACTTTTTTCATCTAGTCTTAGTCTGAGGAAGAGGCTAATACTCTGATTAGGCACATAGCAATTCAACACAAAATAAACAAACTATGCACCTCAAGACATTTCAGTGTTTGAAACTTAGATCTGTTTCCTAAATCTAGCCATATTTTCTTTCTTATGGATTTTCACTGTTGTTTTTGTTTTGATAGGGAATAATACTTACCTACACCATGGCAAAACAGCCAATCAATTAAAAACAAAAACTACAAATTGGTTCAACAGAATAGCATTGGAAATAGTGACATTGAAGACTATACAAAAAAGCTGTTTTGAAATAATACTTAAAAATACTAGGTTCATACTGTTTTTTATTTTAAAGTGGAAATCTTGAAAAGGTTTAATATGCTATGCAAACACAGTAATTGAGGACGGGATGAGAGGAGGCAAATCAAATCTGGGGTGGGAGGGGGGAACCAAACAAAAAAATCAAACAATAAAAAGCAACCAAACTAAAATGCTAGGTTATGGACAAAGCACTTAGAAAGTCCAAATGCATTATCAAAGAGAGAAAGACATACGTATTTTAGTAAATGTCCTATTTATTAGCTTATTCCACCATCTAGTGGACAGCTGAAAATGATACAGTGTTGAGTTGGTTTCAGTATCTTGCGTAATGCTTACTGAAAACTTCAAAAGAACGATTTTTCTAGAAACTTCGAGCTTTACATATGATCTTTACCTGACATAGGCAGGTCTACACTGGGGGGGGGGTCGATTTAAGATACGCAAATTCAGCTACGCGAATAGCGGAGCTGAATTCAACGTATCCTATTCAACTTACCCCGATGTGAGGATGGCGGCAAATCTACCACCACGGCTCCCCCGTCGACGGCGCTTACTCCTCCTGGAGAGGTGGGAGTACGCACATCGATTCGGGGATCGATTTATCCGTCTAGATGAGACGCAATAAATCGATCCCCAGGAGATCAATTTCTACCCGCCGATCCGGGCGGATAGTGTAGACTAGCCCATAGATGTCTGTGTTTCTGATCTGTGCTGCTGATTTTATGAACAGATTTAGAGTCTTATTTTGTGCCTTGTTACATCCATTTAATACAATAGAAGATCTATGGGGGGCGGGGAGGGATGGAGAAGTCATCTATTTCAGATTAAATGAAAGTAAGCCCCCACTTTATACACCTCATTGTGATTGGAAAGTTTTAATATTGCTTGAAGTCCTTCACCGTCTGCCATTGTGCTCCTAAGTCAGTTAGGAGATTTTGAAAATTCCCTTACTCACCTAAATATAGACTTGAAGCCTAATTATAGGCTCCTGTTTTTGAAAAAAAAATGGTCATAATAATTTGGACCATTTCTATAGATCTCACCCCTATTTTAAAAAAGTACTAGGAATAGACATTTCTGAAATCTGCTTTTTCAAATTCAAATCAAAATCCACCTGAGAGGATGCTTTCCTTCTCTTCCCACATACACCAATAAAATTAGGAGAAAAGGTTAAATTTGTCAGGAGTACTTGGTGAAAATCAGTTGTAGTAATAACAGCCACATAAACATCAGACTATTGTAAATGCATATGTGTCTGAGTTTATATATCTATCTATATTGTACCACTCTGTCTTTCCAAAAGAGCCCATTCAATTAGTCAGTAATCAATTAAAAAAATTGAGGTCTTTATTATTTTCTTTAGTTTTCTTGTAGGCAAAAACACAAATGAGAATGTGAGCCCATTCACTAGTATTCACAAGGTTTCTTGTTCTCCTACCTAGATTCTATACTTCAGTCTGTGCCCTAGCAATTTCCACAATGATAGCAGCGCACAGGTCTGTTATCACTGTGGTAGTCTCCCATAGTAATTTCTACAGTGATGGCTTCAAGGGGTCACAGTGGTAGTGGACACAGCCAATTAATTTTTGTGTACCCTTTTTCTTTTCATAGTTTGATACTGTAACTGAATATCAAATGAAAAATGCAGTTCTTGATCCTAAAACATATCTACCCTCAAAACAATATCAATAAGCATTAGAATATGTGGTGCTTCGTAAAACTGAACACTTGAATCTCTCGAGATCTGCATATCACTAATTAAAGTTTGGAGATGCATGTGCCTATAATTAGCAGGGTTTTTATTACTACAGTGGTCCAATATTCTTCCCTAGGATGTACAGACTTGTGGATTTCAGAGCACGGAAGAAAACTCTTAGGCAAAGTCATATAGTTTTCTTTTCCCCTCCTGCATGGGGAGGAGATGTTCTTCTGCCATATGATTAAATGACTGTTAGGCATTGCTGCAATCACATGCTTCACTAGAAGCTCATCCCATTGTGAATCTGCAATATTTTGTATAACCATGCCCAATCCTGTAACAGTTCTGCAATTTGACAATGGAAAGTGAAACTGTGCCCCCCCCCCCACAGTAGTATGAATAGTGGGAGGCTTTGTCTGGCCAGTGGGAAGAAAAGGAGTTGTGGGTCCTCTAAGGGTTCTCTTCCTTCTTTGGGTTCAGAGGATAGGGCAGGGCGCGTATCCCGTGAGCCAAAGGCTGACCAGAAGGAGATCAGGTGTCTGGATCATGTGTACCTATGGGAGGGGAGGTATTTACACATCCTGCCCCTTTTGGCCAAGGTTAGTGAATAATTCATTCCCTATCTGGGAACCTGACTGAGGTTTGGAGGGGTCAGCCAAGGTAATTACTTAGCATCTCCATGTGGAAAGTGTCCAGTGAAAATAATTGTTCCGTATGGGATCTGATTCCTTGATGCTTGGAATTAGCAATAGACTTAGGAGAAGGCATCCCCTAAGGAAGCTGAGGGAGAGGGGTTGAGTAGGGTTGTCAGGCATCTGGTTTTGGACCATAGCACCCAGTAGAAAAGGGACCTTGATTGCTCTGATTGGCACTGATGACCGGGCTATTAAAAGTCCAGTCAGCGGCACTGCGGGGACCCAGGACTAAGGCAGGCTCCCTACCTGCCCTGGTTCCGTATGGCTTCCAGAAGCAGACGAGAGGTCCCTAGGCACATAGGCAGTCAGGGAGGCCCTGTGCGCTGCCCCTACTCGAGTGCCAGCTCCGCAGCTCCCATTGACCGGGAACCGCGACCAATGGGAGCTGCGGGGCCGGTGCCTTCAGGCATGAGTGCAGTCTACAAAGCGTCCCTGGCTGCCCATGTGACTAGCGGCTGCAGGGACTTGGTGGCCACTTTTTATGGATGCTGCGGTAAGTGCCACCAGGACCCCATACCGCAAACCCCCTCCCACACCCAAAGCCCCTGCCCCAGCACGGAATCTCCTACTGCACCCAAATTCCCTTCTGGAGCCCCACACCTGCCACCCCAAGCCCCTGCCCAGCCCTGAACCCCCCGTTTTCACCCCAAACCCCTCATCCCCATCCCCAGCCAGAGCCCTTACCCCTCTGCCCCAGCCCGGAGCCCCTTCCTGCACTCCAAACCCCTCATCCCAGGCCCCACCCCAGAGCCTGCACCCTCAGCAGGAGCACTCATTTCCCCCCGCCCCAGCATCCAACCCCCTACCCTAGCCCAGTGAAAGTGGTAAGGGTGTGGGAAAGTGAGCGACGGAAGTAGGGGGGGGTGCAAACGGGGGACAGGGCCTTGGAGAAGGGGTGGGGCAGGAGTGTTCAGTTTCATGCGAGTGGAAAGTTCCCAACCCTAGGGTTGGGCACGTAACAACTACTACAATCAGAGGGCAATGCTCTTTCCCCAGCCCCTTATCCTTCATCCAAGGGGAGTTCAGCTGGACAGGTTTGAAGGAGTGGAGGGGCTGGTGACAGCCCTTTCCAAATATGTGGAAATTATTTAAGGAAAGATAATGACCGGCACGATACAATGTATTGCCATGTATTTCCCAAATGAATTAATACAGTTGCAGAGTAATTAAACTACATCCTTTGCATCTTGTCTTCCTTCCTGTCTGGCTAAGATAATAGGCCGATAGTGAGCCAGGCCTATAGCTATGTTATAACTCAAATTGCTGTTCATTTGTCATTCCAGCAGCTCAGCACATGCATCAGTGTGACAGGTGCTCTTTATGTGAGTGTTGCTGGAATTAGGTCAGAGGTTGGTGGGTAATTTGTGCTTGGAAGACAAGAAAGCATGATGATGGGAAGGGAAGTGTGGTGTGGTTATTGTCCAACAGTTCATCGATTGTGCAATAAGATCCAGTATTTTCAAAGGCACATAGCCTCCTGCTCATGTACAGTAATTTTTTGTAACAAGATCCAGTCACAACTTCATGTGTTGAAAGCAGTGTTCCTGCATTCTGTATCTCCCCTCTGCCAAAAAGAAATGCATCAACTGATTTGAAATTGATCTGTAGATTTAACCTGAGCATATTTTTTTTTAAAAAGGTCACCAACTATTACAACCTTGTCATTATGTCAAAAATAAAAAATTAAAATCTTAGCACTATTTTTCAGTATGCTCACTAATGAATCTTGACCAGCAAGTCAAATGAATGGCTGATCTAGATGGATGGATGGAAGAAAGACATATAATTGAAGATCAGTCATAAAATGTTTTTTTCAATAACAATACTAACTTTCAAATTGGATTAGAAAACTCAAATGCTTAAACAACTAAACAAAAATATTAAGTATGAAGTTGGTTGAATAGGATGAAGCTGAAGATTACCAAGTTTAGAGCATCATAATTTCCCCTACAGAAAGTCAGCTGGATCTGTTTTTGATGATGTTACTGTCTGAATGCTTAGGAGTGATCTAATTTGTAAGAGGAAATCAAAGATGTCAGAATTGTTCTAGGGATAGGAAAGCTATGTTTCCCAGGATACCGCTCACCCATAGAGGGAAAGTATTTACCAGAATTTCATAAAAGGATGTTCATTAATGTACACAATTTCACTGGGACAGTTCCACACTGCTGAAAGTTTGAGCACTTTGCATTTATGTATTAATAGTTTTCTTTTTTGCAATTTCATGTTTCAAAGTATACCTTTTGTTTATTTTCCCCCATGTAAAATTGCAAACAGAAGTGGTACAGCACTGGGTTTCTGCCATGTGGACAAAGAGCAGGTCGGGGCATGTGGTGCTGCGTCTGCCCTCACAACCAGGGCCGGCGCAACCCATTAGGCGACCTAGGCGGTCGCCTAGGGCACTGACATTTGGGGGGCGGCGACCATGGAGGCCGAACATCCAGCCGCTGTGGTCATCGGTGGTATTTTGGGGGCGTGACCTTCTGCTGCCTCCATCGGGGGCGCCATTTTGGGGGCGGGACCTTCCACCGCCTAGGGTGCCAAAAAGGCGCTCCTGCTCATAACCCTTCAAGAGGAAGCAGGTAAAGCAGTAGCAGCTGGTCTTCAGCATGGCTCCCCGCTAGCTGAATCTTGTGGCTGTGGTACTGTGGGGACAGAATGTTTTTAGGCAAGTGTGAACTGCTGCACTGCAGGGAGTTCAGTCAGGCCAAAGAGAGTGACAGTTTACAAACTATTGAAGTGATTATACTAGTGGTAACTGCAGTGTCTTGTAAATACAGGCATATATGCAGTGCAATGTGCTCTTATTTGCAGAGCTCCAACAGACTGTTCATACACTAGATTAACTTTCAGTAGTAGGGTTTTCAGATTACAGCACAATGGTGCAAGCACATTTTATGCTGGGATTTTAGGCCTGAATTTCTGATGTGTCAAGCGGCTGACGACATCTCTGTTTCAAAGAATAGTTTTAGGTTGGGTAACAGTTGTAGTAAGAGGAGGCCCTGAGACATAAACCCTTGTATCAGAGGCCAGGTATGAGACCTAAGGCCTGAACTAAAGTAATGGTCAAGACTTTGCCAACATAAAGCAAAGTTAAACTGTGAGCCAGAGGCAGGCCCTGCTCACAGAAGCTGGCAAGGAAAGGCTGATGCTGCAAAAAGAGACATACCTAACAGGTACTGGACACCAGATATCAGAACATTCGCATACTTGTACATTCCACACTTAAGGAACAAGCTGACCCATCCCAATGACAGGGCCAAAAGGGTAATATGATGGATAGAATTGTTTTGATCGAACCAACATGTACAAGGTGTGACTTTGCATCTTACTAGACTCTGTGATTATTGGGGGTTCTCTTTGGGTCTGCTGGGTCAGCTATCTGCGCAGAGCTGGGGCAGCACACAGGAACACACACACGCAGCTGAGTGATATCAACATAGGAGAAAGCAGAGCACTACACCGGTAACATCTGACAACACTGGTGACCCCGACTGCTGATCTGGTGAGTAAGCGAACCTGCCGTGGTAAGAATCGCAATCTAACATGGCAGCAAACCTCGAGCTAGGAAACCCCCTGATCCCCTCCCTTATGATCCCCATGAGTTTGATAACTCTTGGACTGGCTGGATTGCCAGTAAGGGGGGTCCATATGAATTTAAAAAAGAGAGTGGGGAAACATGGCCTGGCATATGCAGAGCAATGGTAGAAACCAAGGCTCTGAGAAACAATATTAAAAGTAAAAAAGCAAGAATTTTGCAACTCATGTCTATGGCAGTGAGATGGGCTCAGACAGCATGCTGGCATGCTGGCCAAACAAGTAACCGAAAAAACAGGAGAAGTATGCCCTGAATTAGGCTAAGAAACCTACAGGGAACTGCCATTGTGTCCAACATCGCAATAAACCTAGTCGACGTCAGATGCAAGTGTTGTCAGATGCTATCGGTGTGGTGCTCTGCTTTCTCCTATGTTGATATCACTCGGCTGCGTGCGTGTGTTCCCTCTGTGTGCTGCCCCAGCTCTGCGCAGATAGTTGACCCAGCAGACCCGAAGAGAACCCCCAGTAACCACAGAGTCTAGTAAGATGCAAAGTCACATCAACTAGGTTTATTGCGATGTTGGACACAATGGCAGTATCGTGTAGGTTTCTTAGCCTAATTCAGGGCATACTATGAGAAAGTGCCTCTTGGCAATGGACCCGGCTCAGTCAGTGGCGGGACTTTCCACTGCTCCCTCGGCTGGACAAAGACACCACCCCAGGGATACATTCTTATATACAGGTACAAACAAACAAGTTACACATCACTCCTGACATATTGAGGTGCAACACTTCTACTCAGCAAGGTACAACCCCTCTACATAGTAAGGTGCCGCCTCTCACCTTGTACATGTTGGTTCGATCAAAACAACTCTATCCATCATATTACCCTTTTGGCCCTGTCATTGGGATGGGTCAGCTTGTTCCTTAAGTGTGGAATGTACAAGTATGCGAATGTTCTGATATCTGGTGTCCAGTACCTTTTAGGTATGTCTCTTTTTGCAGCATCAGCCTTTCCTTGCCAGCTTCTGTGAGCAGGGCTTGCCTCTGGCTCACAGCTTAACTTTGCTTTATGTTAGCAAAGTCTTGACCATTACTTTAGTTCAGGCCTTAGGTCTCATACCAGGCCTCTGATACAAGGGTTTATGTCTCAGGGCCTCCTTTTACTACAACAGTTAGTTAGCTAGGTGGGGAAATAATCAGACACTTGCAAAATTGTCATGAAGTAATATACTCTTTATCTTTTTCTTATACATAATATGCTTTATTCAGAAATGTTCATGCATGATTCTATATACATGCTCAAGCTAACATTTAATATACTGTTGTGATACAGCATGGCCAGAGGGCAGCAGGAGAGGGTTAGAAGGGAGCCTTATTCCCCGTAGAGGGAAGAAAGTTTGCTATAGATTAATTAGAGCACCTGAAGCCAATTAGAGCACCTGAAGTCTGTCACCTGATAAAAAACCCCTGCTTCAATCAGACAGGGGAAGGAGTTAGAGCAGAGAGGATTGTTGTGGGAGCAGAGAACAGTTTGAAGGAGTAGAAACAGTGGATTGGTGTTGGAGCAAAGAGCAGTTTGGAGGGAAGCAGAGGGAAGTTTGGAGAAGTGTTGCGGGGGGCTAAGAAGACCAAGACCCTAGGTAAAGAGACACTTGGCTTGTGCAGAGGGAGGGCAGGAAGCCCCCACAAGCTGAAGGGCAGGAGAGGGAAGTAGCTCAGGGGAAGGAACTGCTAGTTCAAGTGGTTTACTGCTATCCTTAGAGCCCCTGGGCTGGGACCTGGAGCAGAGGGCGGGCCCGGGTCCCTCCCTCTCCACTCCCCTCCTCTAGGACACTAGTGGGGCAGTTAATATCCCAGTTCAGGTGCAAGAAATGGCATCCTGAACACCCTCTTTCCCACCCCGGAAAGGAAAGTGCGAGACCCATCATAGTAATGCCGGCAATTTGCCACACTGTTAAAACTGTATGTCTAGAAAGCTAAAAGTATTGGTTAAAACTTAACCTTAGTTCTCAAGCTGCTTTTCTAAAGCATTTTGTAACAGAACCCATAGTCTGAGGAAGTTTCCTTGCCAAGGAAACAATGACTATAAAGAATACTGCAAATAGTTTGGACCATGTTATATATATTTATTTAGAAATGCAATTGATAAGAAATATATATCTCTAATCTTTAAAGAATATGATACATTTAGTTGATTCTTAAGAAGCCAATTTAAATTGAAAATCTTTTACCATGAAACTTACAAAATGATTTATGATTAAACAACTACAAGAGAGACAATGTGGGTGACAATATGTTTTATTGGATCAACTTCTGTTGGTGAGAGAGACCAGCTTTCGAGCCATACAGAGCTACAAGGCATTTGTGGCTGACTGAGAGTGGAGCACAGACAGCTTAACATGGAAAATATTTACAACTCAAGGGATAGGAATAGCTTAATACTAGTGTACAAGTATCTACATCTGTCCTGTCTTACTGTCTCATTATCATCAACATTAATAGGGATGAACCAAGAAAATGAGATAAATTACTTTAAGTTGATGCATAATTAACTACTAAACAAGTGAAGAACGTGAAGGAAAGTGGAAAGGACATGAGGAGATTCTATAGATAGACTCTATCCTAATTTCAGGAAGGATATTTCTGTTGACAGAACAAGGTACTGCCAAAGAAATTGTAAACTGGGAAATAACATGGAGTCATGCTAAGATGGCCAAGGACCACTACACAGGGATCCCCAAGGGAAACTGCCTGTAGATGTAGGTTGCTGACTAGAGGTTAACCAGTGCATGCTGAATAGTTGCCATGCTATGATGTCTTTTACAAACTGATATGGCCAAACATGCCTTACAAAAAATGGTCTATAAGATGTTTACCTGACAATGTATGAACTTTGTTCTGGCTTCTAAGCAATAGTATACCATCGCAAAAATGTCTCAAAGGAGATGCATCATTTTTTCTTGGATGGGGAGAAGAGCCCAAATTTGCATTTTTTGTTAGATGTTTCATATCTTCTACAGGAGCCTGGATCACCCCCACAATAACTTTGCCAAGAAGAGGAACCTAGGTAAATAGGTGTGTATTCAGCAGTTTGCTCAATGAAGCTAATGTACCCTGACAAAAAGAACTGAGAGAAAGAACTGGTAGTCTCTAAGAGCACCTATTAATTCATTCCTCTAAAGTCCTGAATTTCAAAATCCAGAAAGAGAACAAGAATACAGCTGTCATAACACCTGAAATTAATGGCTTCTTGAGATAGAGTGAAAGCAGTTTTTAATATATTTTTCTATTTCAAGTAGCCATTCATTGAAATTGTGAACGTGACCTACAGAATACACATAGATTTACTTTACCCAAGAGATGACTTAGTTATATTCAGCTAAATGCTTCTCAGGAAGTACATACTTGAGTTAATACTAATAAAATAACTGCAGAATGCATATTTTTAACATGTTTAATATTACCTATTTAGAAATAATGCTAACTTTAAAAGTAATTGAGGTTGTTGGAGCTAGATATGAGGCAGTTAATGTAATAAGTTTTACTGGTAAGAGGAAATTGTGTTTACCTATAGCAAAATATAGTTGAGAGAAATCTTGAGTATTTCAAAGAGATCAATTTAGAAATCACACACATTTTGTGAGGGTTTTTTTTAAATCCTTTTTTTTTTTTTTTAAATATCTTGAGATTTGCTCTGTAAGGACTTCAGGCTTCTATGTCTTTAGCGTAACTCTGTGAGTTAGATAAATCATCTTGCAAAAGAAATGTAGGCAAAGATCACTGACTGCATGTGTGTTGAGCCCTCATGTCAACCTTGGGGAGGAAAACTTGGACATGGAAGTAAGGGAGATGGGGGGGCACTTAAGGCAAAAGGCAGACAAACCATGATTTAGTTGTAATTTTTTTCACTTGAGAACATTATAGTTATAATGCAACCTGTAGAAATATTGTAATCAGATGTAATTAAATGTTTAAATAACTTTCATGATAACTGTAACTTGTTTCATTTCCTTTTAATTACTAGTATTTCAAGATCCAGGGTTGCCATAATTGTTGGCTAGAGAAATTGCTCCTATATTTTTCTGCTGAAAGAACAGCTTAAAGTGCCATTATAGAAGAACTGAAGGGCATGTGCTGAACAGGGAAAGCAGAATGAATAAATGACTCTCAAAAACTTGGATGATCAAAAATATTTTTATTACATCTAAGACATATATAGTATAATTTGTCAGAACTGAACATAAATTCCTTTGACACAAAACTATATTGTTTAATGAAAATAAGCTACAGATGGATGGAATCCGCCACTGAATGCTCTATCAACCTCCTGCATTCCAAGAATAGTTGGTGACAATAAATATGGAGAAAAAGTAAAGAACTTTCTACTCAATTTTACACATCATTTACTGTACCTGCACTGATTCCCCTATTAAATGGACATTTTTTCAATGTCACATGCAACATTAGGAGGAAAAGTTATTTTATAGGTTACCTGAGCTGCTCAAAGTGAGCCACCTATCAATATTGGATGGATGGACATACAGACTAACAGATACATACATACACCAATATCTCTCTCTTTCAGTGTTGTTCATTTTTATTTTTTTCAGATTGATTCTTTTCTCCCCCATGGGAAGTTATTTTTAGATCACTTTAACTTGTGCTATTTGTTGTGAATAAATCTACAAAATATCTTAATAGATGCAGCAACAAAACATGTTGCTATATGCAGCTTCATAAAGTAAGAAATAGACTTGAATGTAGAAATAGGTTTGATTTTACTTCCACTAACAGAATTTTCTCAGTTTATCTTGGATAAGAGAAGGATCTGGCCCAATGTTGCTTGCATGGTGTAGTAATAGTGAATTAGCATGGAAAATCAGTGCTTCACAAATTTTGGTAATAAATTCCACAGAGTTTCAGATTTTATAAATCTAAATGTTCTACTATGGCCATTGGGTCTTGATTTAATTGACAAGCTGCAGTAACCAAAATTCTCCCCAGATATCAAAAATTTCCCCATCTACTAGCACAGGTAGTATGAAGGAGCTGGTATGTTTCCATTAATACAATTCCATATCGATAGTATAACTTGACGAACACTATCAGAATGTAGGAGGAAAGACAAAAACAATTATAGCTTTATTTTTTTCCCCATTTCATAAAGCTATAACTAAGGCTTGGTCTACACTACGAGCTTAGGTCGAATTTAGCAGCGTTAAATCGAATTAACCCTGGACACATCCACACAACGAAGCCCTTTTTTCCAACTTAAAGGGTTCTTTAAACTGGTTTCTTTACTCCACCTCCAACGAGTGGACTAGCGCTGAAATCGGCCTTTCTGGGTCAGATTTGGGTTAGTGCTCGCCATATGGGGAGACAAATCAGTGCTAACTGAACTCCGTAGCAGTAAATGAAATGGCAAAATATTAGAAAAAAGTCTCAAAGGCCATGAAGGACAGAGGCCATAACAGGGACGCACAGCAGTGCTGCGTGAAAATTAAGGAGCTAAGCAAGCCTACCACAAAGCCAGAGAGGCAAATGGAAGGTCCGGGGCAGAGCTGCAGACATGCCGCTTCTACGCGGAGCTGCATGCCATGCTAGGGGGTGTAGCCACCACTACCCCAACCCTGTGCTTTGACTCCATCAATGGAGAATCAACGCAACAGGGAAATGGGTTCGGGGTACGAGGAAGATGATGATGAAGACAATGAAGATAGCTCACAGCAAGGAAGCGGAGAAACCGGTTTCCCCAACAGCCAGGATATGTTTATCACCCTGGACTGGAACCAGTAACCCCCGAACTCACCCAAGGCGTGCTCCCAGACCCTAAGGGCTCACAAGGGACCTCTGGTGAGTGTACCTTTGTAAATATTACACATGGTTTAAAAGCAAGCGTGTTTAATGATTAATTTGCCCTGGCAATCACGGACAGTACAGCTACTGGAAAAGTCTGTTAACGTGTATGGAGATGGAGCGGAAATCCTCCAGGGACATCTCAAGAAACCTCTCCTTCATGTACTCCCAAAGCCTTTGCAAAAGGTTTCTGGGGAGGGCTGCCTTATCCCGTCCGCCGTGGTAGGACACTTTACCACACCAGGCCAGTAGCACGTAGTCTGGAATCATTGCATAACAAAGCATGGCAGCGTATGGTCCCAGTGTTTGCTGGCATGCAGACAACATTCATTCCTTATCTCTCTTTTTTATCCTCAGGAGAGTGATATCATTCACGGTCACCTGGTTGAAATGGGGTGATTTTATTAAGGGGACATTCAGAGGTCCCCATTCCTGCTTGGCTGAACAGAAATATTCCCCGCTGTTAGCCATGTGGTGGGGGGAGGGGTGAAGTGATCATCCCAGAGAATTGGGTGTGGGAGGAAGGGGGGTTAGTTGGGTTTGTGCTGCATGTTAACCTGGAAACCGCAGCCCCTCCTTTTACATTGCAAACCCATTTTAAATGGCCAACCCAACAGGTGCTTGGTATGGGAAATGAGGATGCTGCTGTTTGAAACCATTTCCACATGTTATGAAGGTTAAAAAAGCCAAAAGACTTTGGCTTACCATGGCTTCCTGAAACCCGAATTCTGTTGCCTGGCACTGCGTGAGTGATCTCTCACACCAAACCGGCAGGCCCTCAATATAAGAGGAAAAATGCGACCTTGAAACGAAAGCACATGTGCTGTGTAATGTGAACAGCAAAATTTAATGTGAAAGAGTGTACCCATTGTTCTCTAAAATGTGTCTTTTTTAACCACCTCTCCCTTCTCCACCAGCTGCAAATGTTTCTCCTTCGCAAAGGCTAGTGAAGATTAGAAGGAGAAAACAGCAGACTTGGGATGATATGTTCTCGGAGCTCCAGATGTCCTCCCACGCTGACAGAGCACAGCAGAATGCATGGAGGCACTCAATGTCAGAATGCAGAAAAGCACAATATGAACGAGAGGAGAGGTGGCGGGCTGAATCGTGGGATGAACAGAGCAAGTGGCAGGCTGAAGAGGATAGGTGGCGTCAGCTTGCAGACAGAAGGCAAGAGTCGATGCTCCAGCTGCTGGAGCATCAAACTGATATGCTCCAGCGTATGGTTGAGCTGCAGGAAAGGCACAAGGAGCAGAGACCACCGCTGCAGCACCTGTGTAACCAACACCCCTCCTCCCCAAGTTCCATAGCCTCCTCACCCAGACGCCCAAAAATGTGGTGGAGGGGGGCCTCCGGCCACCCAGCCACTCCACCCCAGATGATTGCCCAAGCATCAGAAGGCTGTCCTTCAATAAGTGTTAAAGTTTTAAACTGCAGCGTGTCCTTGTTCTTCACTCCTCTCCCACCCATCCTGGGCTACCTTGGCAGTTATCCCCTAGTTGTGTAATGAATTAATAAAGAATGCATAAATGTGAAGTAACAATGACTTTATTGCCTCTGCAAGCAGTGCTCGAAGGGGGGAGGGGAGGGTGGTTAGCTTACAGGGAAGTAGAGTGAACCGGGGGGGGGGAGGGGATTCATCAAGGAGAAACAAACAGAACTTTCACACCGTAGCCTGGCCAGTCACAAAACTGGTTTTCAAAGCTTCTCTGATGTGCACCGCGCCCTGCTGTACTCTTCTAACCGCCCTGGTCTCTGGCTGCGCGTAATCAGCAGACAGGCGATTTGCCTCAACCTCCCACTCCGCCATAAATGTCTCCCTCTTACTCTCACAGATATTGTGGAGCACACAGCAAGCAGCAATAACAATTGGAATATTGGTTTCGCTAAGGTCTATCCAAGTCAGTAAACTGCGCTAGCGTGCTTTTAAACATCCAAATGCACATTTTATCACCATTCTGCACTTGCTCAGCCTATAGTTGAACAGGCTGCCTATGTACGGCTTCTTGAGCCATGGCATTAAGGGGTAGGCTGGGTCCCCAAGGATAACTACAGGCATTTCAACATCCCCAACGGTTATTTTCTGGTCTGGAAAGAAAGTCCCTTCCTGCAGCTTTTGAAACAGACCAGAGTTTCTGAAGAAGTGAGCATCATGTTCCTTTCCCGGCCATCCCATGTTGATGTTAGTGAAACATCCCTTATGATCCACCAGGGCTTGCAGCAGCATTGAAAAGTACCCTTTTTGGTTTATGTACTCGGTGGCTTGGTGCGCCGGTGACAAGATAGGGATATGGGTTCCGTCTATCACCCCACCACAGTTAGGGAATCCCATTGCAGCAAAGCCATCCACTATGACCTGCACGTTTCCCAGAGTCACTACCCTTGATATCAGCAGGTCTTTGATTGCGTTGGCTACTTGGATCACAGCAGCCCCCACAGTAGATTTGCCCACTCCAAATTGATTCCCGATTGACCGGTAGCTGTCTGGCGTTGCAAGCTTCCACAGGGCTATCACCACTCGCTTCTCAACTGTGAGGGCTGCTCTCATCCTGGTATTCTGGCGCTTCAGGGCAGGGGAAAGCAAGTCACAAAGTTCCATGAAAGTGCCCTTACGCATGCAAAAGTTTCGCAGCCACTGGGAATTGTCCCACACCTGCAACATGATGCGGTCCCACCAGTCTGTCCTTGTTTCCCGGCCCCAGAATCGGCATTCCACGCATGAACCTGCCCCAGTAACACCATGATTTGCACATTGCTGGGGCCCGTACTTTGTGAGAGGTCTATGTCCATGTCAATTTCTTCATCACTCTCGTCGCCGCACTGCAATCGCCCCTCGCCTGGTTTTGCTTTGGCATGTTCTGGCTCTGCATATACTCCAGGACAATGCGCATGGTGTTCACAGTGCTCATAATTGCCGTGGTGATCTGAGCGGGCTCCATGATCCCAGTGCTATGGCGCCTGGGCTGAAAAAAGGCACGAAACTATTTTCTGACGGAGGGAGGGAGGGGAGAGTGACAACATGGCTTACAGGGAATTAAAATCAACAAAGGTGGCTGTGCATCAGGGAGAAACACAAACAACTGTCACAAAGAATTCCCCCCCCCCCCCGAATGCCCCCCCCCCCCAAGATTGAACTCAAAACCCTGGGTTTAGCAAGCCATTGATTTCACGGAGGGATGGGGAAGCAAATCAATACAGAACAAATCTGGTCCATCTATCTTTTACATCTTAGGCTTGCAGCAGACGGTGCAGCATGACTGACAGCCATCGGCATCTTCTGGGTGCTTAGCAGAAGATGCTGCATTACGACTGCTAGCCATCATCGATAAGACGGTGCAATCGGACTGCCGGCAGGACTGAGTCTCCAGGAGACAAAACATGTCTGCCCAGGTGCCTCTGACCGAACTCACTGAGGAGTACGATGACGATGGATACCAGTCATAATACAGCATCTGCTGCCAAGAGGCAAGGAGCTGCTGCTGTATAGCAATGGAGTCCCACGTCTGCCAGCACCCAGATAGCCAATGACAGCTACCAGTCATACTGCACCGTCTACTGCCAAAAGGCAATTAGCTGCTGCTATGTAGCAATGCAGTACCACGTCTGCTGGCACCCAGATGACATATGGTGATGCTGAGCTGAGCGGGCTCCATGCTTGCCGTGGTATGTCGTCTGCACCGGTAACCCAGGAAAAAAGGCGCGAAACGATTGTCTGCCATTGCTCTCATGGAGAGGGGCCTGACGACATGTACCCAGAATCCCCCGCGACACTGTTTTTGCCTCATCAGGCATTGGGATCTCAACCCAGAATTCTAATGGGCAGCGGAGACTGCAGTAACTGTGGGATAGCTACCCACAGTGCAACGCTTCGGAAGTTGACGCTAGCCTCGGTACTGTGGAGGCGGTCTGCCGACTTAATGCACTTAGAGCATTTTATGTGGGGGGACACACAATCGACTGTATAAAAACGATTTCTATAAAACCAGCTTCTATAAATTCGACCTAATTTTGTAGTATAGACATACCCTAAGGCATTATTCTATTTCCATTTGGGAGAAGAGATAACCTTGTGGGTAAGAGACTGGACAAGGCTCAAGATCTAAGGTAAAATTTTCAGAAGTACCTAAGTGACTTAGGAGTCTGTCACTTTTGAAAATGGGACTTAGGCTCTAAGTAAGTCATTTAGGCACTTCTGAAAATTTATCTTTTACTTCCTCCCTCTACCTGTGTTTTTAAACAGGTCAGAATTTGGCCCTATTGATCACATTTTCAGAAAAACCATTTAAATCGCACTCCCAGAACTTGCATGTGCACCTGTTTACCAAAAAAGAAAAGGAATTTACAGTGATCATATGATCTGTATGTGCACAATTATCTGCTAACTGTGTCAGATGCCAAACTGCGTGTATGTATGTTAAGTTTTTTGAACACAGTTTCAGAGGCTCCTATGAAAAGTTTAGCACTTAGATTTCAGCCCAGCTACAGTATAGGCCTCTGCCTTTAAATTTTCTGGGAAAGCAAACCTCATATAGGTATCCCTGTACACATATTAGGATTTTGTTCTACAGCCTTGTGGCGCTGAACTTTGGGGATAAATAATCTGTCATCTAAGTCTTTATATCACGCTTGTCACTAGTATCTCAGTAAGCTGACTTTTTTTCATTAACTATTGATTTTACTCTGGGAAAAATTGTGTTGTAAATATATCAATGGGCATCAGAATTTATTTTTGGATTCTCTGTGGTTTCCAAGAAACATATTGTCACAACCAGGCAGGTCATGACCTAGTAGTCATAAACAGAGTTTGCAGTCACAAGATGAAAGTAAGCTGGCTCAGGATAACTAGAGGTCAGAACCCCGAATCAGATGCCAGGAGTCCTGCCAGGTCAGGATGCCAGGAAATGAAGCCAGGGGAAAAGGAGCATGAAGCACAAGGCACACAGTCCAAAACAGGGTGGAGCCCAGTTCTGACAGTTTCCTGTTTCTGCTGCTGGCTTAAGTAGAGCCAGTAGGCCAATCAGTTGCTCTAGGACTCTGCCAATAGGACAGCAGGGGAAAAGCCTCAAACTGGAGCTGGGCTTCATGGGTCCCAGGTAAGCAAGCATTAGCAGGCTGCCAGATGGAGGATGGGAAGGTGACTGTTCCTATAAAACCTGCAAATTGAGACCAGTGAGTCATGACATCTATCCTGGTAATTGTTCAGATTGGATATATCATCTTGGAAAAATAAACTTTCACAACAGGAATGCTGTTTGAAATTTAGAAAAATGAGTTAATGTAGCAAATTTTGCTGAGATTTGGCTTCCTATCTATGATTTTCATTTAATCAATATCTGTTTCATATAAATGTATTTGCATATTTATAGTACCTACTATTGAACTACTTCATACTGTACTAATATAGTTTTTGGCATACTATTATGAAATCCCATTTGTTTAGGCTCATTGGGAAATATTGTAGGCAGAAATTTAGTTATTTTATCCATAAAATAAACTGAGTTCTCTAAAATACCATACAATAATCCCTAATGAACGCTAATACACTGTTGTTTGAAAATGGAATATCTCTCTGATAATTTTTCAAGGAACAGAACTAAGTGGTACATTTCATAAATGGAATGCCAAACAAGTTTAGGTTAAACATTTGAGAGTGCTAATGACAGAAGTAGATGTAAAACTTGAACCTTGCCCTCTGATGCTTTGCACTTCAATTTCAATGGGTCTGCTGTAAGTGGTTGCAGAATTAGGCCCCTATTGGTGAAGTATTGTATTGTTTCTCAAACTGTTCTTAGCAGCTTGAGCTATAAGCTTAGTTAAACATTGTAATTTGAAGACTTGCATAATGATTTTTTACATGCCAGAACTCTCACCGAAAAGATAATATTAAAGTATTTTAAAACAAAATCACCAATTTCACCAATCTACTAGAATTTTTGAGGGGGTCATCAAGCATGTGGACAAGGGGGATCCAGAGGATATTGTGTACTTACATTGTCAGAAAGCCTTTGACAGGGTCCCTCACCAAAGGCTCTTAAGCAAAGTAGCTATCATGGGGTAAGAGGGAAGGTCCTCTCATTGATGGTAACTGGTTAAAATATAGGAACCAAAGGGTAGGAACAAATGGTCAGCTCTCAGAATGGAGAGAGGTAAATAATGGTGCCCCCCTGGGGGTCTGTACTGGGACCAGTCCTATTCAGCATATTCATAAATGATCTGGGAAAACGGATGAACAGTGAGGTGACAACATTTTCAGATGATACAAAACTACTCAAGATATTTCAGTCCAAAACAGACTGAAGGGTTACAAAGGGATCTCAAGTATCAGAGGGGTAGCCGTGTTAGTCTGAATCTGTAAAAAGAACAGAGGGTCCTGTGGCACCTTTAAGACTAACAGAAGTATTAGGAGCATAAGCTTTCGTGGATAAGAACTTCATTTCTTCAGATGCAAGTAATGGAAATTTCCAGAGGCAGGTATAAATCAGTATGGAGATAACGAGGTTAGTTCAATCAGGGAGGGTGAGGTGCTCTGCTAGCAGTTGAGGTGTGAACACCAAGGGAGGAGAAACTGCTTCTGTAGTTGGATAGCCATTCACAGTCTTTGTTTAATCCTGATCCGATGGTGTCAAATTTGCAAAAGAACTGGAGCTCAGCAGTTTCTCTTTGGAGTCTGGTCCTGAAATTTTTTCGCTGTAAGATGGCTACCTTTACATTTGCTATTGTATCAGAGGGGTAGCCGTGTTAGTCTGAATCTGTAAAAAGCAACAGAGGGTCGCTACAAGACAGGCCCAGAAGAGAAACCAACAGAACTCCACTGGTCATCACCTACAGTCCTCAGCTTAAACCTCTCCAACTCATCATCAGTGATCTACAACCCATCCTGGACAATGATCCCTCACTTTCACAGACCTTGGGAGGCAGGCCAGTCCTTGCCCACAGACAACCTGCCAACCTTAAGCATATTCTCACCAGCAACCACACACTGCACCATAACAACTCTAACTCAGGAACCAACCCATGCAACAAACCTCGATGCCAACTCTGCCCACATATCTACACCAGCAACACCATCACAGGACCTAACCAGATCAGCTACAACATCACTGGCTCATTCACCTGCACGTCCACCAATGTTATATATGCCATCATATGCCAGCAATGCCCCTCTGCTATGTACATTGGCCAAACTGGACAGTCACTACGCAAGAGGATAAATGGACACAAGTCAGATATCAGGAATGGCAATATACAAAAATCTGTAGGAGAACACTTCAACCTCCCTGGCCACACAATAGCAGATGTAAAGGTAGCCATCTTACAGCAAAAAAAACTTCAGGACCAGACTCCAAAGAAAAACTGCTGAGCTCCAGTTCATTTGCAAATTTGACACCATCAGATCAGGATTAAACAAAGACTGTGAATGGCTATCCAACTACAGAAACAGTTTCTCCTCCCTTGGTGTTCACACCTCAACTGCTAGCAGAGCACCTCACCCTCCCTGATTGAACTAACCTCGTTATCTCTACACTGATATATACCTGCCTCTGGAGATTTCCATTACTTGCATCTGAAGAAGTGAGGTTCTTACCCACGAAAGCTTATGCTCCCAGTACTTCTGTTAGTCTCAAAGGTGCCACAGGACCCTCTGTTGCTATTTGCTATTGTGTGGCCAGGGAAGTTGAAGTGTTCTCCTACAGGTTTTTGTGTATTGCCATTCTTGATATCTGACTTGTGTCCATTTATCCTCTTGCTGTCCAGTGACTGTCCAGTTTGGCCAGTGTACATAGCAGAGGTGCATTGCTGGCACATGATGGCATATATAACATTGGTGGACGTGCAGGTGAATGAGCCGGTGATGTTGTAGCTGATCTGGTTAGGTCCTGTGATGGTGTTGCTGGTGTAGATATGTGGGCAGAGTTGGCATCGAGGTTTGTTGCATGGGTTGATTCCTGAGCTAGAGTTGTTATGGTGCGGTGCGTGGTTGCTGGTGAGAATATGCTTAAGGTTGGCAGGTTGTCTGTGGGCAAGGACTGGCCTGCCTCCCAAGGTCTGTGAAAGTGAGGGATCATTGTCAGGATGGGTTGTAGATCACTGATGATACGTTGAAGAGGTTTAAGCTGAGGACTGTAGGTGATGGCCAGCGGACTTCTGTTGGTTTCTTTTTTGGGCCTGTCTTGAAGCAGTAGGCTTCTGGGTACACGTCTGGCTCTGTTGATTTGTTTTTCTATTTCCTTGTGTGAGTATCGTAGTTTTGAGAATGCTTGGTGAAGATCTTGTAGGTGTTGGTCTCTGTCTGAGGGGTTGGAGCAGATGCGGTTGTACCTCAGCGCTTGGCTGTAGATGATGGACTGTGTGGTGTGTCCGGGGTGGAAGCTGGAGGCATGAAGGTAGGTGTAGCGGTTGGTGGGTTTTCGGTATAGGGTGGTGTTAACGTGGCCATCGCTTATTTGTACTGTGGTGCCTATGAAGTGGACCTCCCGTGTAGATTGGTCCAGGTTGAGGTTGACGGTGGGGTGGAAGCTGTTGAAATCATGGTGGAATTCTTCCAGGGTCTCCTTTCCATGGGTCCAGATGACGAAGATGTCATCAATGTAGCGTAGGTAGAGAAGGGGCATGAGTGGACGAGAGCTGAGGAAGCGTTGTTCCAGGTCAGCCATAAAAATGTTGGCATATTGTGGGGCCATGTGGGTGCCCATAGCGGAGCCACTGGTCTGGAGGTATATATTGTCACCAAATTTGAAATAATTGTGCGTGAGGATAAAGTCACAGAGCTCAGCAACAAGCTGTGCTGTGTCATCATCAGGGATACTGTTCCTGACAGCTTGTATTCCATCTGTGTGTAGGATGTTTGTGTAGAGAGCCTCCACATCCATGGTGGCTAGGATGGTGTTTTCTGGAAGGTCACCAATGCATTGTAGTTTTCTCAGGAAATCAGTGGTGTCACGGAGATAGCTGGGAGTGCTGGTGGTGTAGGGTCTGAGTAGGGAGTCCACATATCCAGACAGTCCTTCAGTGAGAGTGCCAATGCCCGAGATGATGGGACATCCAGGATTTCCAGGTTTGTGGATCTTGGGTAGTAGATAGAATAACGGGGCACTAAGGGTATGTTGATTTGTTCCTGTGTCAGTGTAGGAGTCTGAGTAGATGGTGCAGTTTCCTAGTGTATTCCTCAGTGGGATCTGAGGAAAGTGGCCTGTAGAATTTTTGGTATTGGAGAGTTGTCTGGCAGCCTCCTTCTGGTAGTCAGACCTGTTCATGATGACAACAGCCCCTCCTTTATCAGCCTTTTTGATGATAATGCCAGGGTGGTTTCTGAGGCTGTGGATGGCATTGCGTTCTGCACAACTTAGGTTATGAGGTAAGCGATGTTGTTTTTCCACCATTTCTGCCTGTGCATGTTGGCAGAAGCATTCTATGTATAGGTCCAGACTGTCATTTCGATCCTCAGGAGTCCATGTGGAGTTCTTCTTCCTGTGTTGTTGGTGGGAGGGTATCTGTGTATCAGTGCACTGTTCAGTGTTATCTTGAAAGTATTCTTTGAGTCGGAGGCGGCGAAAGTAGGCTTCCAGATCACCACAGAACTGTATCATGTTCGTGGGGGTGCTGGGGCAAAAGGAGAGTCCCCGAGATAGGACAGACTCTTCTGCTGGGTTGAGTGTGCAGCTGGATAAATTGACGATATTGCTGGGTGAGTTAGGGGTACACCTGCTGTGGCCCCATGTGGCAGGTAGGATTTTAGACAGCTTACGGTCCTTTTTCCTTTGTAGAGAGGTGAAGTGTGTAATGTAGATCTCCTGTCTTATTTTAGTAAAGTCCATTTGTATGGAGGGTTGGTTATTTATGAAAGTCTCCAGGTTGGAGAGCTCTTTTTTGATGTTTTTCTGTTTGCTGTATAGGATGCTGATCAGGTGGTTCCTCAGTTTCCTTGATAGCGTATGGCATAATCTCTCACTGTGGTCTGTGCAGTATGTAGATAGCAATGGATTTTTCACCTTCAGTCCATTTGGTATGATGTCCATCTATTTGCATTTGGAAAGGAAGATGATATTTGTCTGTATTTGTGCAAGTTTCTTCATGGGGTTGATAGATTTCCATTCCATACGGCTAAATGCAGTGCCTTGCATGGAGTCATGTATCAGAGGGGTAGCTGTGTTAGTCTGAATCTGTAAAAAGCAACAGAGGGTCCTGTGGCACCTTTAAGACTAACAGAAGTATTGGGAGCATAAGCTTTCGTGGGTAAGAACCTCACTTCTTCAGATGCAAGTAATGGAAATTTCCAGAGGCAGGTATAAATCAGTATGGAGATAACGAGGTTAGTTCAATCAGGGAGGGTGAGGTGCTCTGCTAGCAGTTGAGGTGTGAACACCAAGGGAGGAGAAACTGCTTCTGTAGTTGGATAGCCATTCACAGTCTTTGTTTAGTCCTGATTTGATGGTGTCAAATTTGCAAATGAACTGGAGCTCAGCAGTTTCTCTTTGGAGTCGGGTCCTGACGTTTTTTTGCTGTAAGATGGCTATCTTTACATCTGCTATTGTGTGGCCAGGGTGGTTGAAGTGTTCTCCTACAGGTTTTTGTATATTATCATTCCTGATATCTGACTTGTGTCCATTTATCCTCTTGCTGTCCAGTGACTGTCCAGTTTGGCCAATGTACATAGCAGAGGGGCATTGCTGGCACATGATGGCACATATATAACATTGGTGGACGTGCAGGTGAATGAGCCGGTGATGTTGTAGCTGATCTGGTTAGGTCCTGTGATGGTGTTGCTGGTGTAGATATGTGGGCAGAGTTGGCATCGAGGTTTGTTGCATGGGTTGTTTCCTGAGCTAGAGTTGTTATGGTGCGGTGCATGGTTGCTGGTGAGAATATGCTTAAGGTTGGCGGGTTGTCTGTGGGCGAGGACTGGCCTGCCTCCCAAGGTCTGTGAAAGTGAGGGATCATTGTCCAGGATGGGTTGTAGATCACTGATGATACATTGGAGAGGTTTAAGCTGAGGACTGTAGGTGATGGCCAGTGGATCTCACAATACTGGGTAACTGGGAACAAAATTGCAGATGAAATTCAGTGTTGATAAATGGAAAGTAATGCACAGAGGAAAACATAAATACAGCTATACATATAAAATGATGGGGTCTAAATTAGCTGTTACTACTCAAGAAGGAGATCTTGGAGTCACTGTGGATAGTTCTCTGGAAACATCCACTCAATGTGCAGTGGCAGTCAAAAAAGCTAACAGAGTCTTGGGAATCATTAAGAAATGGATAGATAATAAGACAGAAAATATCATATTGCCTCTATATAAATCCTTGGTACACCCACATCTTGAATACTGTGGGCATATGTGGTTGCCCCATCTCAAAAAAGGTACATTGGAATTGGAAAAGGTTCAGAAAAGGGCAATAAAACTGATTAGGGGTATGGAACAGCTTCCGTATGTGGAGAGATTAATAAGATTAGGACTTTTCATCTTGAAAAAGAGACGACTAAGGAGGAGTATGATAGAGGTCTATAAAATCATGACTGGTATGGAGAAAATAAATAAGGAAGTGTTATTTACTCCTTCTCATAACATAGGAACTCTAGGGGGCGGTCACCAAATGAAATGAATAGGCAGCAGGTTTAAAACAAACAAAAGGAAGTATTTCTTCACACAAAGCACAGTCAACCTGTGGAACTCTTTGCCAGAGGATGTTGTGAAGGCCAAGACTATAACAGCATTCAAAAAAGAACTAGATAAATTCATGGAGGATAGGTCCGTCAATGGCTATTAACCAGGATGGGTAGGGATGGTGTCCCTGGCCTCTGTTTGCCAGAAGCTGGGAATGGGCAACAGGGCATGGATCACTTGATGGTTATTCATTCTATTCATTCCCTCTGTGGCACCTGGCATTGACCACTGTTGGAAGATAGGATAGTGGGCTAAATGTACCTTTGGCCTGACCCAGTATGGCCATTCTTATATTCTTAAAAAGTGGAGGAGGGAAGCTTATGTAAACAATTGTACAGCTATGTGATATCACTAAACTTTATAACAGCAATGTTATGCCCATAACAAATGTATCTTCTGAAAGTTCTAAAACTGGCAGGAGGTCTTGTGAAATGTTTCTACAGAGCACAACTTTTGTTTTGTTCTTCCATCCTTATTACTGAATGTATACTACAGTAGGTGAAACCAAGAGTATAGTTCACCTTGAATTTAATGAAGTATGAAGGTGTTAGATGCTACAGTGCAACTACAAGTACTTTCTTGTAGCATCACTGGACTTAGACTAACCATTTTGGCTATTGATTTGTGGGTCACACGTGTAGTATAAGAAAAAAGGTCTTGATATTTTGCCTGTCTTAGTAGGATGATCATTTGCAATAGCTTCAGCTAAATTTAAAAGTGTGTGGTTTTTTTTTTTTTAATGTAGCTAGGTGCTGCCTTGCACAGCATAAGCAAACATTGCAGAGAATTTCCTATAAATTGTCTAAAGATCAGTGTTTATACCTTATTGAAATGAAAGGTACCATATTATCCCCAATAGCTAGTTTATCACTTTCTAAATCCTATTATTAATATTAATCATAATTTCAGTATTTTTAAATGATTTGATAGGCTGGAAAAGTTACCATTAAAGAGCCTATGTTGGTTTATGCAATGCTTCAAATCTCTAACCTGTCTCTTCAATCCGTCTCCTCATATGCCATGTTATTCTCTTTCATATCCCCAAACTGTCCTTTTGCCTGAAAGTGATAATCAAAGATCCCCCACTTTCTGAGGACTGTGGCTGATGAGTTTGGTGCTGTGGTGGATAGGGCTGCCCCAGTTGCTTTTGATGACATTTATGTTGCCATGAAAGTGCTCCCAGCGGGCTCTCTGTAACTGAACTGATTCTTTCGCTGACCAGCCAGTGTGAACTCTGTCCACAACAGGGGAATTTATTTGAAAAACTAGTGGAAGTGAGGTACTGATTTAGTGTGTCTTTGATCCTAAATTCGGGTTATGGAAAATAAATATTTGGCCATGGCTGGAGCCAGGTAGATTGGCATTTGTCTATTATTAGCTCATCCATTGTTCTCTTCAGGACCTTTGGTATTCTCTCTGGAGTTATGTTGTTTCTGATAGTGTTTAATTTCCTGCTTGTTCTCCCTAACAGCCTCCTTTGCTTTAACCCCATGTAGTCTGATAATATCAACCAGGTAAACTGAGGTACATGTGATATTCATGAAAATAATTCATATGTCTCCCTCTTTATCCCATAATGAAGTAGCTAACATGGTCACAGAAGAAATGAACTGTGCAAATACTATGCTAAGGTTCTGGGTTGCGGGCCAGATTATCAAATAATTTAGGTGTGCAACTGTGTGTGCACAATTGTGTGTGCAAACTAGGTAATTGTGTGTAAAAATGTTCTAATAAAAAAAGAGGGGAAAGAGATTAAACTCTTTGAGGTGAAGGTGGATAGATGGATAAGGTAGTCTGAGTTTATTTTTCTCAAGGCATCAATATGGAGGTGGAAGGCTGTTTTGAATACCAAATTAGCAAATTTCTATACTTTTCATTCAGGTTTGTTATAATTTTAATCTTAATTTTGAATTTTCTGGATTTTCTAATTGTTTAAAAATGTGAATACTCTTGAAAAGTAATAAAGACCAAAACACGTATATTTGCCTGCAACTTAAACTCTATTGCAGGGGTTGGCAACCTCTGGCACGCGGCTTGCCGACCCCTGCTCTATCATATTAAATATATATATATACACACACATACAGGAGTCTAACTTGTATTAAAAAAAAAAAGGTTTAAGGTTGAAAGTGTGTTTCAACTGCTAAAGTAATTGGACAAGGAGCTTACTTAAGAAAAAACATTTTCTTAAGTAAAAAACATTTTTCTCATAAGAGCCAAGAAGCACTTGGCAAACTAATATTATTTGTCAGATTCTGGAACTATACTTGAATTTCTGTAAAATATACTGAGTATAGTGATAATGTAGCATGACATTCAACTAATGTAATTTTGAAAGCCGGTGGAGTAAAAACTTGTAGGGAGATCTGGGGGGGGGGGAGGGGGAGAATATTTTAAAATGTTATATTTGGCTCGATTTAATCCATTCTTAAAGCAAAAATAAACAAATAGCACAGTATCTTCCTTATAGATGGTAAAATAATTTCCACGAGACCACCTCCAGCACATCAGATAATAGAGGATGCTGCACTTGGGCCCTGGCAGGTGTTCTGTCCTGTCATCACTTCCCCTGCTGATGCAGAGGAGAGCCAGCTTCCCCAGTAGTGAATGACAGCAACAAGCCAGTCTGTCTTCTTCACTGGTATGTTAGTTTACTTGTCCTTTACAGAAGGTTTTTGGGTCTTGTTTCCTATCATTTCTGTCACTCCAGTGCTGAGTGAGTCCACCTTCATCTATTCTGTATCCTTCTCCATCACCTTTTTTCTCTTTCCTCCTCCATTGCTCCATCTCAGCAGTGCCATCTACCCTCCTCTTTCATTAATCTCAGAAATGACAAACCCAAAATGCTGCTATAATAATTCTGCTTCTGCACAAAACAAAATTCAGTGAGAGGCCCAAAATTAGTTTTCCAGGAACATTTTGAAATGTCAGTTTGTGCTCATAAATGTTTACAGAATAGTGAAGAAGATGACTGAGGACATGTTTGAGTCGAAGTGTGATTTGGAATGAATTTACAAAAAACAATCTCAATTATTCACCTAGCACTGATCGCCACTACCACATAATATACTTAGAGCTCTTAAAATGAAAGGCTTGTGAAGTCAACTTGCAAGATTTCTCTCATGTGGCACCTACTCAGTATTTGTTTTCCCACTGTATTTGCAGGAGACTTTAAACACCAAGATTTTGGCTGACACATCTACCCCCAAAAGGTGATGATTTTACTGAATAATTGTTTTACATTTCATAACAACTTACACTCTTGTAGCTATGTTGGTACGCAGAGTGGTAACTCATTCAGCATCACTAAAAGCAGAATTCTTAATTGGTTCCTAGTGCACAGCTGAACTGATGGACTGAAACAGGAATTTCAAAGCATGGTCATTTCTGTGACTTTACAAAAATCTGCCATGTCTACTAGGAAAGCATTAGTTGAGCTAGTCAAATCTTGACTGCATTGTAATTTATGCCAATAGAAGGTCTGCATTAGTATCAGTGAGCTACTGCTAAGTGCTAAGGTCAGTTGTGCATTTCATACTTCAGCTGCAGAGGAAGAATTTTATTGCTTTTCATAGTCATGCTGCAGTGAAAAGGGTTCTTTACGATGCCACAGACAATTAACTGAGGTACATTACCTAGAAACTAAAAAGGTCACACATGGAACATAATCGACACCTCATAACCCCTATAACTGATTACAGAAATGCAAATGAGTGCTTCTCAGATTCCTCTGAGTAGCATAACTCTTCTCCAGACTTGAATTATCTCTCCATTTTCTTACAGTCTTTATACTTTAAAATGCTTAATTTACCTTTTTCAAGTAATATCAGTCTAAGTTAAAAAATTGTACATCCCCATTCATAAAAGCCTATTAAGTTGCAATTATATCTTTGTGTAATGTGCACAGAGAAAGGAACAGAATATATTTTATAAATAAAACACTTTTTAATGCTTCAATAATCCCCTTCAAGGTCATATGTAATACTTGTGGCAAAAAAGGGCAGACATGGAGGGAAACTTGGAACTCTACTAGAATTTTAGGTAATGAAGAACAAACAGTGGGATTTCTTAACAAAAATATCATAGCATCTTTTATGTGCAACCCCTCCCCACCCCAACATATCAAGAATAGGGGTAGGTTAACTAAAGGATAAGATAGTGAAAGATGGGGATCTGAGTTGAGCCTGTTCTATTTAATGCAATATCAAATGTTGAATCCCATTGACTTTAGGAGGAGGAACTAACTTGTATATTGTCATGGTGTTCATTTTCATATCTACACAATGATATTGCACTGTCATATCAAGGTTTCACTGTAGCATTCCTGAATTGTCACACGACATTGTAATTTTACTACATGTAACACTGTGACATGCTGATGCATCATTGTGGCTAGCATCCATTGGAAAAATTCCATCAGACTTTTCCAATGTTCAGTTTCCATCAGAAACCTATCTGGCTCCTTGGTGGCCCACCTAGTGGACTGCTGGGGAACTGAAAGCCTGGCAAGTAGCAGCTTCCAGACTTGCAACTGTTTGACAGTCCAGACTCTCAGAGCTTCCAGGGTCTGTACCCCATTCCTAATCATGGGAAATTTGGGGGATCATTCTGAATCAGAATGAAACCAAATTTTGAAATATTAAAATGCTCTGGGAAATATAATGACCTTTCTCTTTCCTGCTTTAATTGTGACTTAACACTGTGCTGCATGCAGGCAGCCCAAATCAAGTATGCCCTTGTATGTAATGGATTTCCATTTAAATTTCCATGCATACAGAGCTCCATCCTCCTTTTAAGTAGGCACAAACCATTATATCCTCTAATGCACACAGCTTTATGCAAAGAAATTATAGCCAAGAGAGTAATTAAGTATGTATATCCATTTTACCTGCTGACATCCTATGTTAAAAAGTCATTCAGAAACTGGATATACCTTCAAGCTGATATTAACAGCAGACTTAGAATTTTGCCTTTCTGAACATATCGCATTTAATGTACAGTTTGTACTTCTTTGGTGATAGTTGTCCCTGTGGGAGGATTCACCCACAGGGACAACAGCAATCTTCTGCCTTTCATTGGTGATGCCACTGTGCAGAGCAACTTGAAAAGTCTAGCCTGGGTCCCAGAGCAGCTTTGCTGACAGACTGCTTGTAGGATGTACTGCATTTTTGATTTCCTCCTGTTACCTGCCATCCTCCTTCGGGAACAGCAACACACCTATTTTTGGCATTATGCTAGTCACTTTGTCTTAATCTTCCATGTACAGATCGATGATTTCTCTCTCTTCACCCTTCATTCCCATTGTTGTCAGGAGACTGCAGTATTTCCACATCCAGTCCGCCAGCACTCACAATTATCTGCCATTTGGTAGTGGAATTATATGAAAGCTAAGTATAAAAGCCCTGTCTTATTCCACATATTCAACTGTCTTATTGAACTATCGTATTCAACATATAAATCTCCATCTCGATGCCAATCTCCTGGGTAAATGAGAGACACTGAGTAAGAGTCAAGGCCTGTTGTCTGAGTGTTTAAAAATAAATACAAAGGGTATGGAGGCAGAATTGAGACTGACTGTGGAACCTTACCTTTGAATTCTTAGACTTTCAAACAATATATTTTTAAGCATCCTTTTGACTTACAGCCAGATTCTGCTATGATTACAAGGAGTAGTACTTCGTTCCACAAATAGGCCCATTGGGCCAGATCCTCACTGGTGTAAATTGATGTAGCTACCTTGCCTTTAAGGCAACTTGATGCTATGCACCAGCTGAGGATCTGGCCCACTTATTGAAATGGGAGTATTCATGAAATAAATAAGGTAAGAGTGTTAAATATTTTCCCTTAGAATTTTCCCTTAGAAATGTTTATAATCTTCAAGTAAGGTTTTCATGCTCAAACAATTCTGTGTTTGTAACCTAAAATGAGTCTCAATGAAGATTTTTTGTTTCCTGGGAATATCTTAAAACAGGCCTGCTGTTCTGAGACTTAAAAGTGAATGTACGTATCTAAATAGTTTAAAATGCATAACTTTATTTTATTTGTAAGATGGTCTGAAAAGCTAATTCTGAAAATTCTATAAAGCCTTCAGCTCAGATCTTGGTAAATACAGTGAGCAGGGTGTGGAGGAGCACTGTGGCATGTGTTCAATTCACATTTAAGGTAGCATTTTCCTCCCCTTTTATTATCATTGAGACAAATAAAACATCTTCAGCCCTCTCTTCTCCTCACAATGCCATGATACAGGAGGGGGTGCTCATACCCTTGTATCTTCAGATAGAGGGCAGTGGCAGGAAGGGGACAAAGGATTTCCCTCCTAATACTGCCACCCAGAGGAATTCGAGTTGGGGAAAGTCTTGTACATATAATATTACGCCATCATGAGAGAGCTGCCATCCCACAACACTGCACCCTCTGCCCTCCCTCCTTGATATAACACTTGAAGGGGTGTTGGAGAGTCATGGCCAAGAGAAGGGGACCGAGATAGTGCTACTTTGTCACAGGAATTCATACTAGCAGCAGAAAGAGCAGGGACTATATAAGTACTGTGATTGTCATCCTAGCCCAGGGGTTGGCAACCTCTGGCACGTGGCTCGCCAGGAAAAGACCCTGGTGGGCTGGGCCAGTTTGTTTACCTGCCACTTCCACAGGTTCGGCCGATCGCGTTCATTGCTCAAGGCCAATGGAGGCTGTGGGAAGCCGAGGACAGCACATCCCGCAGCCCCCATTGGCCTGGGACGACAAACTGCAGCCAGTGGGAGTTGCGATGGGCCAAACCTTAGGACGCGGCAGGTAAACAAACTGGCCTGGCCTAGCCTGCCAGAGTGCTTACCCTGGCGAGTCACATGCCAGAGGTTGCCGACCCCTGTCCTAGTCAATTGGTGTAGGTATTAATTCCCCTGTTAACATGTCACCTGAAAAGCAGTTGAATTCAGAAAAGTGTAATTAAAAAAAAAACCCTCAAGATCAATTTAGATTCAAGTTAAGCAGACATGACCTTTGACAAGTCAGTTTTCAGCTATTGCAAGTCATTATAGGTAAATAAACACAGAAGGGAAAAGTCTTGCCTTTTTGAAGTTCTCATTTGAGCATCTTGATACTGTGTCCTAACAAGTAATTAAGGTTTATAGATTTTTATTTTTAACTAACTAAATCCATCTCCCATTAGTCTTTTTTAGTAAATGACAGAAAACTTTATAGAATTAATATATAAGGATAATATTTTCTTTTTAGCAAGAGCCACATATTTCCTCATTAGTTTTCTCAGCTGTGAATAAAGTTCCCTGCTGTTAAATCCAAAATACATGTGAGATGCCATGTCTTCGATATTCCAATTACAAGACTTAAAAATCTGGCCTCCTAGAGCACACAGGTGTTGATAATCAGCAATATGCAACACCATTACTGAGCACCGTTTGAGTATTATTTACACTCATTTAAAACACTTCTCTGGACTTATTTTAAGGAGAGGTCAAATGTTTGATAAGATACAACCCTCAGTTTCTCATGCTGTTCAAATGCTGTAATTTTTTCCTCTTTCCCCTTATACTATCAAGCAGAGTGCTTGCTTGTTGTGGAGTTTTCTATGTCAAAATGCTTAAACATAAATCTCCCTTATTGTAATCCTTCCCCAAAAAAGAAACAGAACTAACCCTCACCCAACAAATACGCTCAGGAAGAAAGCCGTAGTAAAAAGGCAGCATGCCCTCAAAGTCAACAAATTTGTGCTCTGTCAGAGCATCTGAAGACGCAAACTCAAGCTAAGACCACTAATAAGACTCTTTATTTACAACCTCCATAAGAAAAGGAAGTGATGTCACCTCCATTGTTTCTTCTGATTGTCTCCTACATCTGTCCAGCATCACTATTGTCTTATATAATTGTCTTTTGTAAATAAGCCCTCATTTAAATCCTGATCTCACCCAGAATCCTCAACAAATGAGCAACCATACCATCAGAGAGTCATGAAATGGAGGCATAGAGCTGTGTGTCATCAGCCTACTGATGTTACTGTACCCAGAGCCAACTGGGTTATGTGATTCAATTTCACTCCAAGCCACCTCCCAAACACTTTCTCCATCCCTGTTCAGGAATCCTTCTTTGACAGAGGTGTGGCCCATCCTGGAGTGGAGTATGAAAGAACAAGTTCCACTGACACTTCAAGGAAAGGGGTTTTACTCCAGATATTTCTTGATTCTAAAGAAAAGTGGCAGCCTTTGACCTATTCTGGATCTCAGGAAGTTGAACTCCTTCATCTGAAGATTTAAATTCTGTATGTTTACCATGACCTTCATTATGCCTTCTCAATCTCTTTAACACGAGTTTGGGGCTGTGGTTTTCAACCCCATTTGTTCTCACATCCGTATTAATCCCTCTCATTGAAAATACCTGAGATTTGCCATCAGTTGGCACACTATCTATATAAGTTCCTTCCTTTCAGACTTTCTGCAGTACTTTAAGTCTTCATAAAGCGCCTGTCGGCTGTGCTAGCCCAACTGTGCAGAGAGGACATCCATGTCTATTCTTACTTAGGTGTGTGGTAGCTCAGAGAATCATCCCAAAGAGTTCCAGCAAAAGCCATGCAAACACCCTGCAGTCTGTTTCCATAGTTGGGCTTCTCAGCAACTGAAAGAAATCTCTCACTATTCCCACCGAGGACATGACTTCATTCAGGCAGTCCTGGATTCGGTGCTGGGGAAAGTGTTTCTGCCAAAAGCAGACCTTATGACCTGCACAACTATAGAGCCTTACTGGAGGATTCACGTGAGTCCATGATATTCTTCTGTCTGGTGGATCTAGGTGGCCTCCATTAAGTGTGACTCCATTCGTGTGGCTGAGAATGAGACCTCTCCAGTGCTGGTTGGCAAGATACTATGTCCCCAACATAGATTACAGCATCTGTGTTGTTTATGCTGCCCAGAGAAGAGCTTTACACTCTCTAAAGGGACAATGGGTCTAATTTTTCATCCTTCATCTTCTTGGGTAACGATAGTTTCAGATACCTCCAATCACAGTTCGGATGTTCACTGTCAAGGCCACTGAAATATCTGAGAAGTGAGACTACGTATCAGTGTATTAGAGCTCAGGGTAATCCATTGGGGGTCTGCTGTCCTTTCTTACATTCCTTCACCATTACCTTCATCTCCAGCCCAGCAATGGTATGATATTACAAAAAATTTTCAACGCACAATCAATGCATAGAGAAAATTTGAAATTATCAGTTCACATTAATGCAATCTAGAAATCAGATTAATCTTCCTTAGACCAATTTGTTTATAAATGGAGTTTTTCTTTTAACTGAGCATAGTACTATCTTACAGTTCTGGACTCTTGATGTATAAAGAATGCTGATGGTCTTCGACATCAAATGACAAATTCTACTTTCTGATTCAGGTGGCTTACATCTACATTTACTTCAGTGGGAGCTAAACCCATGACAAAGGGCAGAATTTAATCATACATTCAAAGAATGTGTCTATTATAGGTTGGGTAGCCCCTGTGACTGAAGTAGATCCAGCTTACTTGTGCCAGAACAGGTATTCTTAACTGGGCCTGTTAAAGGCTGGGATTGCACCTGGGGCTAACAGGGTCAGGAAGAGACCCAGTGAGTCAAAACTGGCTGAGAGAAAGGGGAAGCGAGAGAGCTAAGATGCTGCAGGAAGCAGGACTGCCAGAGTCCCCTGGGAAGTAGTAAGAGCCTAAAATGTAAAGAGTAAGTTGAGGAACTTTGTAGAAGTTTAGACAACAAACTTGCCTAAAAGAGACTGTGGGTGTAGCAGCAAGCCCTTAGCAAGCTGGGGAGAAGCCCTGTCCTGTGACAGTGTCTTAATAGAAAACTGAATGAAAGAAACTCTTTGGATAAAGAACAACAGGGAAAAGCTCTGTCATAGCAGCTAATTAACAATTGCTAAAGATTCAAGTGTATGTGCAGGTCAAAACTTCAGACTATAATTCAATGGAAGAAGAAGAATTTAAATAAAGTTATGGAAGAGAATTTTGAGAGTCAGTATAAAAAATTCTGGGACAGTAATTGGAAAATGGAATCCTTACCAGCATTGACTGCAAAGGGAGTAAAATTTGGCATGCATTAAATGAAATGTTACTATACAGGTAATTTATCACTCAACATAAGTCTGTCTCAGTCCATTTAATTTTGCTTCATTAGTTCCTCCCCTTTCTCCTTTCATTCATCCTCATATCACAGTCATATACACAGTTGTTTGCTTCTTCTCTCCTCCTCCTCCTTCTCTTCCTCCTATAGAGATGAGTTTCTTTTGGTGTTTAAAGAAAATAAGTCTAACATATCCCTTTTGCCTAAACCATGTGTGGCGTAGAGATTATCTAGAAGGACATTGTAAATATATAAAAATCAACTACCTTGATTGTGGTATTACCTTCTGGCAAATGGCAATAGAGGCATCATGTGAAGACTGATCAGTACTGTTCTATAGCTGTTACAGGTGCTTTGTCAAGTTTATTTTATTTCCTTTTGGTCATCAAGTCTCAGATTGTAGTTTTGTGTGCAGTCTATCTAAACTGTGGTTTTGCTGTCAGCCATGTTTTTTGCTTTCAATTCTTAATTACTAGCCCTTATGCTTACCCTTCCCCTCTATTCTTGTAGTTACATCTCAAAAATGTTTAGGTATGAAGCCTCCTGGATACTAATGAGCCACAATAGCAGGAAGAGATTTAGGACTTTTAGCATATGTGAATAGATGCATGGTGCATCATGGAAGATGTCATCCAGCCAGAGATCCTGGTCCATTGGTCACAGTGGAGCATCAGGAATCTGAACTGCAGTTCCCATGAAGCAGTGTGCCACAATAGCAAGATGCTGTTCAAAGTTGGACTGATTAAAAAAAAATTGAGTTAGATCAAAAATCAAAGTGTTTTGATTTGGGTTGAACCAACGTGAAACTAAACATTTTGTAGAAAATCAATATTTTTTCGGCAACATTTTCTTGTGGAAAATTTTGATTGTAGAAATGGAGTTTTCTAACAAAATATTACTATGGAAAATTCCCAATCAGTTTTAATTTACACTCTACCCCTAATACAAATTGTAAAATTTTCTGGTACATTTAGCGTTCCCACAGTCTTCTGCAGATATTGGGATACCGTTGCTCTGCCCTACTCTGCCTTCAGGTTAGGGTTGCCAGCTGTCCAGGCTTTCCCAGGATCATCCCTTTCTGAGGTCATGTGCTTGGTGCTGTAAGGGTGCATAGTGCATGCTGCCAGCTATCCAGGTTTATGGACTCAGCACCATCCTGGATGTCCTGAGGTGGCAGTCATGCTTCAGAGGTGGCAGTCATGCTTCAGGTTCATTTAGGAGAGAGATTTTGGTGGTCTTTTCCCAAAAACCTCTCTACATACTCCCTAAAATCAATAGCATTTGATAAGACCTCAGTGATGCATTCATTCAATTTTCTTTGACTGTTACTAGGGGCTAACTGTTACTAGTGATGCTTGAGAGTCATCCTAAAGTGACAGTCGAGGAGTGCCATGTTAGGTATCCTGACACAAGGCATAACCATTTCTCTGATGCAGTCCTCACACACTAGAAAACAGGGAATGCTGACCTGGCTATAACAGTCTGACAAAATTTCTCTACAGACCTCAAAGAAACTATTCCCTTCTTGCAACCCTGTGGTGGCATGGCCCAGCATCTGAATTTCAGTGGCAAATAGATTTAATTAGTGTTACTTTCTGCAGAATTTAATTTGGATAAATCCAATTATATCCTGTTAATAAGACTACTAAATGTTAATGTCTTTAATGAGTGATAAAATACACTCAAAAACAAACTGAACAACTCTCTCTGCCCCAAAGGTCTTTAGAGATTAATACAGTTAATTGGTTATTGCAAGAAATCAGACCAGATGCGCAAAAAACTATTGATTTTAATAGCTTTTTCCTAAGCAGGCCCCAAGCAGGGTTTGGTAGCGTAGGTAAGGAGGAGGAGTGTCCTCCTTCAGCGTACAATATCTTTCCTACAGCTGGCTGACGAGTGCAGAGCAGCAGAGTTAGTTACTCCTGGAGGAATTCTGCGGGACTGCACGCCCACAGAAAACACACCTCACCACAGAATTCCTGTGCTTCCTTGCTGAAAATGTCAGGGAAGCCACGCCGGTGGGGCGGAGGTTTGAGGGGGACTATGACCATGAGCGCAGTTTTGGGGGGGATTGTCAGAGACTGGGCATGGGGGGCACATGGAGTTATGTGCCACTGCCTCCCTTCATTTCTGCAAGCGTAGAGCTGCCTAGCTTAAGGAGGCTGCATCTCTGCTCTGCTGACTCTGCAGCTGAACACTGCCTCCTGGGTCCTAATGCCAGTTGACCTCCCCTTCTGTGTGTTTCCTGTTTTCTGTGCAACAGTGAGTTCCAGTGTTGGGGCTCGGTAATGAGGGGCTGGGGGTAATGAGGGAAGGAGGGGGTGAAGCAGTTGGGGGAAGAAAGGGGTTGGAATAGGGCAGGGGGAGGGAAATGTAGGAATGAGAGGAGGGGGATGGGGGATAGAGCAGTGAGGGAGGGGGATGAGATAGGGAAAAAAAGGAATAGAGGAATCGCGGGGTGGGAGCAGGAGCGGGAGCCTGACATGCGGGAGCCTGACATGCGGCATCCCCTGGGTAGCAGCCGGGGCTCCCTTGTTAAGCAGGCCCATCAAACCCTCACCTTGACAAACCCTACAACACCCCCCTCCCAAGCCTCCCCCACCAGACCCCCAAGCCCACTTAACCCCAACCAGCTGCACCTGGACTCCCACTCCCCCAGAACCTGGACCCCCACCACCCCCACTGAGTCCTCCACAACCAGACCCATCCCATCTCCCCACACCTAGCCCCCCCGTTGAGCCCCAACCACCTTCACCTGGATACCCTTCCAAGTCCCATTGTCCCTGCATCCCCCAGCAAGTCCCTGTGCATCCAGATGTCCCACTGAGCCACCCACACCCAAATTGCTCCACGCAGAAGCCTCTCACCCCACACCTGGATCCCCCCACGCTAAGCTGCTCCACACTTGGCTCCTGCTGGACTGAGGCTGCCCACCCATATCTGGTGTTCCTGGTGCAGAGGGGCCGGGACCAGGGTGTTTCTGGGGCAGACCCGGTGCTTGCACTGTGTCAGGGTTAGGTGCAGCCTCACTGCCAAGACCCTGTACCGGGGGAATTGGGGTCTTCAGGGTGATCTTCCACCTCAGTGCAACCAGTGGCCTGTGCTCTCCACTGCCTTGCTGGAGCCACGTTTATTTATTGACAAATGTAATTTGCAGAATTTAAAAATATTATGTGCATAATTTTTATTTCTTTGGTGCAGAATTACCTCAGGAGTAGTTAGGGCTGCATGATAAATATAAAGATAAATATTGATCAGAAATTGAGGAGCATGTGAAGTAACCACACAGAATCAAGATATGGGTGCCTATAGGTTCAAACTTTGGCCAAGATCTGATGTTTGCTTTGGTTTCAGGAGTCCCTTTTCTCATTGCCAAATATGCTGGCTTGTGGTTAATAGTGTGGATTTTGTAGAGGGCACATTTCCTCCATCCCAGAAGAGGTTGTTTGTGAATTCCTTTGGATAAGGATACCAGGAATAAAAACAAATGAAGAAATGACAGTAGGAATCTTGCTAAGACTACCTGAGCTAGAGGAGAACACAGACATACTGTCTAGATCAACTCTCAAGTTACTGAGAGTTAGAAAGGCCAAGCCAGGAAAACTGCACGTACTCTGAATCTCAGAGTAGGGGACGATCATTTGAATCTCAAAATAGGGGAATACATGAAGCCTCAGTTCCAACCATTCTATATGATTTTTAGCTCTAGGATACACTAAAAATCAGAAGGGGAATGTTT
>NC_048306.1:29887525-29985898 GCF_013100865.1 Trachemys scripta elegans | reverse complement strand
AAGTGCTACTGGCTTCATGGTTTGCCGGGCAGCCTCCAGACCCTGCGCCCCCCGCTGGGCGCTTCCCCTCCTGGGCTCCAGCTGCGCTGGGGAAGCGCCGGCCGGGGGCGCAGGGTCTGGGGGCTGCCCGGCAAACTGTGAAGCCGGTAGCGCTCGGGCAGCCCTTTCCACGTGGCTGGGAGTGGGAGGGAGGAGGGGGCAGAGTTAGGGCGGGGAAGGGGCGGAGTTGGGGCGGGGCTGGGTGGGGAAATGGGCGGGGCCAGGGCCCGTGGAGGGTCCTCTTTTTTTATTTGCTAGATATGGTAACCCTAAGGATGAGTTTGCAGTGAAGCAGTTAGAAAAAAAAAGCATCCTTTTTACTTATAAACGGAACACTTTTCATAGGGAAGTTATCAAACTAAAATGAACTCAGAAGCGCATGATGCCATTTTTAAAGTCATTTGTCAGAATACAACTCCAGACTACATATCATATGTTTATATACAGGAAAAATGAAAATACAATATCCACATTCAAAATGGATGAACAAAATCAGAAAAAAAAAAGAATTTTTGTGGATGTGATGTTTTAAAGAGGAAGGAACACATAAGGAAATAAATGGCATTTGCAGATGGTTAAATTCTGAAGCAAAAAGCATTGCATAACTGGAACAACTTTTTCTTGTGAGCATATTGTGGCCAACCTATTTACTTTAGCTATTTTCTAAAGCACTCATGTCCAAGGATTTGAAATCCTGTACAATTCCAAAAAAAATTAACACTGGATTGAATGTCCCCCAAAACTAGCCACGTTATCAAAGAACAATAGAAGATCTGTTGCGAAATAATGGAAAATATGCACAAAAATGAACGGACTCAAATAAAATGGCTTCACACCAAACCTTGGAGACAATCACAAAGAGATGTTAGCTAATAATCCCAGGAAAGAGTTCCATAGGTATCATCTTTGATCTAAGAAAGCCCACCCCTGTCCCCCAGTCATTTAACTTCAGAACAGAAAGCAAGAACAACTCAACTGACGTCGACTATCTCATATGGGTAAAGGGAAGATACAATCACTCATCTACCACTGGATTATTAATGGTTTATACTCTATTCTGAATCTGTATATATCAAATTTTAGGCATTTTAGAAGTTTCCCACCCACACAGTCAGTACAATAACATGATGTGTGCCTCTTGAAAAAAAAATATACACACACACACACACACATTTATATTTGCATCTTCTTCAATCTCACAAATGCAGAATAGCCACAATAAAACAAGTCTCTTGATTTCCCAAGTTTTAAATATCAATGCATGTCTGATCTAAAAGGCAAGCTTAACATTTATGTCTTGTCTTGGTGATAAAGTTCATGAATATATAATGAGAATGGAACAACTCTACTACTGATTAAATGTCAAAAAAGGTTTTTATTGTCAAATATACTGTAGATATAGAAGATATACAACAAAGAACACTAATTGCTGAAAGCTTTGTACAGTAAAAAAATTCACACGATGTGTGGAGGAAATGTTTATTCTCACCGTCAACTATCAATTATAAGTTGCTTTAAGATTTCATTCAGGCTGAACCACACTATTACTGACTATAATACAACCAAGCTCTGCTGAGTGAAATGTTTCAAATTCAAGTGTAGAGATACAGTCTATATAGCAAGTAAGGCTACGTCTACACTACAAGGTAGGGGCGGGATTCCCAGCTCACATATATATACTCATGCTAACGTGATGAGAGCTAGTGGGAGTATAAATAGTAGCATAGCCGGGGCAGCACAGGAAGCAGCCGCAGGGCCTAGCCTAACCAACTACATACCATGGGGTTTAGGCGGGTTCGTACTCAGCATGCTGCCACTGCCTGTGCTACCACAGCTATACTACTAGTTAGTCCAGGGCTAACCCTCATGAAGTTAGCACGAGTATGCATATGTGAGCTGAAAATCACACCTCTACTTCGCAGTACAGATGTAACCTAAAGTTATAATATAAGCGGTAGGTATAGCAGAGGTAGCATACACTGTACAAGAACAGCTGCTTTCAAATACGCAGTCCAATCATGCCAGTAGTATTAAACAAGGCTACTAGAAGATTACAATAATAATTTGTCAGATTTTAAGGATTTTGGTCACCACTTCTTGATAATATATTGTAGGAGAAACCATAGAAATTGTTCTACACCTAATTTGTATTCTTCAGTTCAAACAACACATTTATTAGGCATATAGGGTGCACTAAGCTGCTCTGTGATGTTTGTCTTGGCAATAACTGTAAATTCAACTTCCAGTTTTGCACTTTTGCTAAGCAACAATTCTTAAACTACTGCATGTCTCCATTAATTTCCAAAGCAGATGAGCTGAGAAATCAGACTGACAATATTATAGCACAAGACATTTACTTGGAACTTTACAAATCTATGCTAAAAAACACTCCCTGCTCTGAAGAACTTATAGTCTGCTGCCAGATATACAAGACAAACAAAGATAAGGGTTTCACTTCACAAATGGATTATGGCAGGGCCGGGAACAGCAGAAAGTCTTTCTGAAAGGGAGGTCTCACAGTAGCACAAGCCACCCACAACTCCGAGAATGTCCGGGGGACTAGAGACAGTCATTGCAGCCCCACCAGTGTTTCGTGCTGGCTAGGGAAGGAGCATGGCCAAGATACCCAGAAGATGCACTGATTCAACACATATCCTGGAGCAGTCTCTGTTGGTCGTGCTCCTATAGGAGCCTCAGAGACAAATTAAAAATTCCCACTCCTGGCAAAACTTTTGACGGACATCAGTGCCTTCCTCTGGGAATGAATGCCTCTTCTAGCACACCTATGCCCACTGGAGCTGATGTTTACAAACTGCACACGTAACCCCATCCCACCACTATGCCTCCAGGGATGAATCAAGCTCACAAGCCCAGGTGCGTTTTGACAACAGTTCATGGGAGAGAAGATACAGCAAGTAGGTGGATGGCAAGGTGGTGAAGGACCCAAAAAGTGGATATAAAGGACAAATGTGCAGAAAAGAGAGGGCATTTGGGGGTAGAGAAAAAGGATACTATTCCATGCTCAGGGAGCTGTATGAAACAGGGCACAAAGTGAGGAGTTGGAGAGAGCAGCAGGTAAGAAGATGGGAAGGAGTGATTGGGAGAGTACCCCTATATATGCTGGCAGAAGTCTGTAGCATAAACCTAGCCTAACAGAACTACCTCTGTTAGGTACTTCTGTTAGGCCAGATCTATGCTACAGACTTCTGCCAACACAGCTATGTTGGACAGAGCGTAAAGAGGTGTGATCTCTGAGCAACACAGCTACACAGTCATGGCAGAAGCCCTTAAGTGTAGTTGCAGCTATTCTGGCACAAGAAGCAATAGAGGCCAGCTAAGGCAGCTTTCTGTGAAGCCCCTCCTTGTCTTATGACTTCAAGCTCCATTCCTCTCCTCTGCTGCCCAACCTAAACCTCAACAGAAATCAATGGAACTAAGGTCTATTAGGCCCTGGACACCCTACCAGCTGGAACTCAGATCAGTGAAATCTGTTGTTCTTGATCTATGGTTGCTTGGATGGGTGTTGAGATGTCTCCAAGACTTAAGGTGCTTCCCTGTATCTTGGCCCAAGTCTGTTCAAAGCATTGTGTAATTCTTAACATACCCTTGTGAGGTAAATTAAATTTACCGTTTTAATGGTCTAAGACATCTCTTTTAGCAACCTTCTGCTATGAAGCAAACTGAAGATGCTGGAAACCAGAAGGGAGCAAAGTCAGTGAAATGGAGGCATAAGCCCATGACATACACAAATTAAATTTACAATTATATTTAAGATTAAAACACAGATAATAGGTTGCGTTATGGTCTCAACTTAACAAATAAGAACTGATAACAGGTAACTTAGGTAATTTCTCCTTATAGTCATACATACTATGGCCCCAATTCAGAAAAATATCTCTATTTTGGAGTATACTTAAGCAGGTGGTTATCTGCTTTCCTGAGTTGGGGCCTAGGTCTGGAAAAACCAATGTACAAATTGGCTGTTTTAAAATATGTATGTCGTAGCCACTTATTGTGAACAATGGATCACACAATATTCATGCTACCTCTAGGATAATAAAAACTTTCTCAGAGCAACACATTCAAAATGTAATAAAATATTCTTTGTATTTTCACTTTATTTTAATGGACAAATTAATAGTTTCCAATATACTCTGCCAACGTGATTTACTTGTTCATTGCTTTACTACAGTTACTGGACTAATTTTTAATATTTTTCTAGGTTCTTATAAATATAAAATGTATATTTTTATAAAAATACAAGCAGTTGTGGAATTAGAAATAAAGGTGTTTAACATGGCAATAATTTTCTATGGGCACATTTGTCCTTGAGTGGAGGAAACATGACAGCTCCTTTTCAATCTTAGCTAATATTGATCTGGCAAACTGCTGCTGTGGATATACAGCCAGGTCTTTTATTGAGCCAAAATCATGGTACACCCACCTGCACGCATTTGAATTTGGTATGGAACCACCTTGCCAAAATTCCACCAACATGTCACTTAGAGTCACGGAACACAATTTTTAAAAAGTATATATAAAATACAGATAAAAGGGAGTAAGCTCTCTTGTAAATTCATAGAGTAAATTCAGGCTCCACCTAATTTTATGAATCAACACCTTAAAGAGAGAAACCAGAATTAAATGTTATTACTCATCTAAGCTACCCAAATTCTATAAAACTAAATAAGGCTCAAAATATATCTATCTATCTTAGGTATTTCTAGGCATATTTCATTGTTGCTTCTAAGCCCTTACGTGTATGTGCGTTTATATGTACACTTATACCGACCTAGGAAACTAAGGGCCTGAATTTTAAAATTGCCCTCTCATTTTATGGATCTAAGTAAAGGCAAACTTAGCTGATGTCACTTAGATATCTAACTGTCTCACCAAGTCCACACATGAGGTAGACACCCAAACAACATCAACTACACCCCTATTTACAGCTGCAAGCAAAGTTGTACTCTTTGTAAAAATCAGGCACTGAACCTCTAGTAACCTGTATACACAAAGAAAGTCACAGCTAAGGGTGAAATGCTTGCTGTGCGGTTGTGTGAAAAAGCACACAACATTCAGAATGTGCACATGATAAGAGGTATTTCTTTCTATGTATGCACATCAGTTGTATTTTTTAAAAACATTTCTGATTACAATTGGCATTTATGAAATTCCTGCTGTTAGCAGTTGTATTGCGACAGTAACACCCTCAACATGTGGGCTCTGCATGTAAGATAGTATGCCAATTTCCATCCTAATGTATAAGTGACTTAACAAGCAGGAGAATGTTTCAAACTTTAAAATTGTATTTAAATATTAAAGTACTTTCTTCTGATTGCTAAAATACCAATAAAGTGAGATGGAACTAACCCACTAACTTTGACTCTGGATTACTATTATGACAGTATCACAAATAGTGTCACTTTTCCTGACAAAATGGTAGTGCCCATCAGCTGGAAGTTCAGAAATGCCACTTTGACTCAAAAACATCTTTTCCCTAACCACCTGAATTTTCAGAAAGGGATGCTGAGCAAATGGGCAGGTTTTTTTTAACTTAACACTGATAATTTAGGGGGGGGGGAACAGTTACTAACCTTTCCGTAACTGTTGTTCTATATGTCCATTCCCATGTAGATGTGTGTGTGCCCCAAGTACAGATGCCAGAATTTTTTCCCTCTTGATATTCATAGGGAATATTCATGGCTCTCGCACTTTCTGGTGCTATGTGCACCTGGTGCCGGTATAAATGACCCTGCTGATCCCACTCCTCTTCAGTTTCTTCTTGCCGACCGCTTCCAAAAAGGGGACAGGGAGTCTTGGAATGGACATGTGCAACGCATCTCAAAGAACAACAGTTACAGAAAGGCTAGTAACTGTTTTTTCTTCTTCAAAATGCGCATGTCCATTCCCACCGAGGTGACTCACAAGTAGTTGTATAGGAAGTGGGTCTGGAGTTCAAGGACAGGCTGACTGCAAAACTGCCCAGCGAAAGCCAGCATCCTCTCTAGCCTGCTGAACAATGGTATAGTGCATTGTGAATGTGTGAATGGATGACCAGGTCACTGCCCTGCAGATGTCCTGAATCAGAACTTGTGCTAGGAAAGCCACAGAGGAGACTTGGGACCTTGTGGAGTGAGTCATAAGGACAGCTGGGGGTAGGATGTTTGTGGACTCATAACACACCCGGATACACAAGGTGATCCAGGAAGACAGTCTCTGTGCACAGATGGGGAGACCTTTCATTCAGTCTGCTATCACTATGAATAGTTGAGAAGATCTGCAGAACAGCTTGGTCCTTTAAATGTAGAAAGCTAAGGTCCTCCGGATGTCCAATGAGTGGAAACACTGTTCTTCTCTATTTGCATGCAGCTTAGGGTAGAATACCAGTAAACAGATAGCTTGACTGCAGTGGAACTGTGAGACAAACTTTAGGCAGTTGTACCTTGTCCTCCGATATGAGGGTCCAGATCTCTGAGACTCTTCTGGCTGACATGATGGCCACCAGGAAGGCCACTTCCCAGGAAAGGTGTAACAATGAGCATGATGCTAAGGGTTCAAACAGGGGCCCCATTAGCTTTGATAGGATGAGGTTCAAGTCACAGGTGGGCGTGAGATCTCTGACCTGTGGGATACACCCTTTCTAGGCCTTTGAGCAATCGGATGACCATTTTGTGGGAGAAGTCTTATCGGTTGTCCATCTTGGGAAGGAAGGCAGAAACAGCCGCCCCGTGGACCTTGACTGATGAGAGGGCTAGGACTTGTTTCAGGAGCAGCAGGTACTCCAGATAAGCTGTAGAGATGACTGTAAAGGCGGGATCTGTTGTTGGGAGCACCAGATGGACAATTGCTTCCATTTTGCAAGGTAGGTGGCTCAGGTGGAGGGCTTCCTACTGCTCAGTACGACCTCACTGCCCTGCTCCGAGCATGCTACTCCTCCAGGTTCAGTCATGGAGCTTGCAGGCCGCCAAACGCAGAGTCAAGATTCGTATGTAGCAGCTGGCCATGGTCCTGAAAGATCAAGTCCGGGACAATGGAAGCTGAATTGGCGCCTCCACAGGTATACCGAGGAGAGTGGCAAACCAGTGCTGTTGGGCCATGCAGATGCTATGAGAATGACTCCCGTGCAGTCTTCTTTGATTTTCACCAGAACCCTGTGAATCAATGGAATAGTAGGAAAGGCATAGAAAAGGTGACTGGTCATGGCAACAGGAACACCTGTGTGAGGGAGCCCAGGCTGTGGCCTCATAGGGAGCAGAGCTGATGACATTTCCTGTTGATGAGGGTGGTGAACAGGTCTATGAGGGAAGACCCCCACTGTTGTCCCTCACAGTGTCTGGTCAGAGAGACCACTTGTAATGAGAGGAGAAGAACCTGCTGAGGTGATCTGCTAGCTGGTTGCTGGGAGGAACGATGCCACTAGATTGATGGACTGAGCGATGCAGAGTTCCCTGAGGTGGATTGCTTCTTGGCACAGGAGGGAAGAATGTACGCCTCCAGGTCTGTTTATGCAGAACATAGCTGTCATATTGTCCGTGAGAATCAAGACAGTCCTGCTGTCCATGTGAGGAAGAAACACTGGTAGGCTAGACGCACTGTCCTGAGCTCCCTGATATTGATATGGAGGGTGAGTTCTTCTTGGGTCCAAAGGCCATGGGTCCTGAGAGACCCAGGTGGGCTCCCCTGCTGAGGACTGATGCATCGGATACTAGAGAAAGGGACAGTTGAGGACTTGAGAAGAGTACCTCTGCCCATACCATGTGGCTGTCTAGCCACCAGTCCCTGAGTTGAGGATGTGGGTTGAAACTGTGCACACTGAGTGTAGGAGATGGCAAGTGGGGGAATATACTGTGGCTGGCCACACTTGGAGAGGTCTGAGACATAGCCTTGCATGTTGCACTACATGTCTGCATGATGCCGTGAGGCCCAGGAAACTCAGACACTGTTGCACGGTCATAATTGGATGAGCTTGTAAGGACCTTATCAGGGCTGTAATTGAGCTGAACTGGTCATCTGGGAGTACAGCTCTCACTTGCATGGAGTCAAAAACTGCACCAATAAACTCTATCCTTTAGACTGGGATAAGGGTGGACTTCTGAGCGTTCAGCAGAAGGTCCGATGCGTTGAGTGTCGATTAAACGAGATGGATGTCAGCTTCCATCTGAGTTCTGGAGTGGCCCTTGATTAACCAGTCATGTAGATATGGAAAGACATGGATTCCCTTTTTTCTGAGAAAAGCTGCTACCACTGCCATACATTTGGTGAAGACTTGTGGGGCAGCTGACAGGCTGCACAGAAGCAACGTGAACTGGTAATGTGCTTGGTTCATTATAAACCTTAGGAAGCATCTGTGGCCATGGAAGATTGAGATGTGGAAGTAAGTGTCCTTTAGATCGAGGGTGGCATACCAGTCCCCTGGATCCAGAGAGGGGATGATGGAGGCCAAGGAGACCATGCGGAACTGGTTGAAATGGCACAGGTCTAAAATGGGTCTGAGCCTACCCTTTGCTTTTCGGATTAGGAAGTAACAAGAGTAAAAAAACCCTGCCTTTCATGTGAACTGGAACCTCTTCTTCTTCCATCCGAAGGAGGGATTGGACTTCTTGTTCCAACAGATGCTTGTGAGAAGGATCCCTGAAGGGGAGAATGGGTGGCAAGGAGGGGTAGATAGAAATGGGATGGTGTAACCCAGTTCTATTGTGTTGAAGACCCAGTGGTCCTATGTGATCTGAGTCCAGGCATCCAAGAAGCAGGAAAGGCAGTTGGAAAATAAGGGGGTAGCTGGATCCGATGCAGGGGAAACAGCCATGCAGATCTCGAGCATCTTGTCAAAACATGTGTTTTGACAATCCCAAGTGTCTGGGTCTGGGTTGAGTGGGACCCGTCGATGAGGACAGGGGAGGAGGTCTGTGTCTATTTTTCCTCTATGTTGATCCTGCCTAGGAGGTTGATAGAAGTAGTGGCCTGTCTGTTGTGTTCTGTACTGCTTTCTTGATCCTGCCAGCATGTAAAGTCCCAGGGATTTTAAGGTTGCTTTTGAGTCCTTGAGGCATACAGCCTGCCATCCGTTTGCTCTGAAAAGAACGATGTTCTCTCAAAAAGGAGGTCCTGAATCATTTGTTGCACCTTGTTAGGTAGCCCTGAGGACCGCCACCATGAACTCCTTTGCATTGTCACTGCAGTGGCCATTATCTGGCCTCAGTATCAGCAGCATCCAGAGCCGTCTGCAGAGAGACACAAGCCACAGTTTTCCCTTCCTTAACAAGGGAGGAAAACTCCTGCTTGGCGTCCTATGGGAGAAGGTCTTGAATTTCATCATGGACTCCATCATATAAAATCATAATGATCAGCAAGGCTTGCTGGTTCGCTATGCAGAGTTGAAGGCCCCCTGAGGAATATGCCTTCCATCTGAATAGGTCCAGTTTCTTTGGTTCTTTTGCTTTAGGCATAGGAACCATCTGTCCCTGGCAGTCCCTCTAATTGGCAGCTGCAATAACCAGGGATCCTTGGGGAGGGAGGGTGAGAAAAAAGAAATCCATACTCCTTGGCCAGTACAAGATACTTGTGCTCTGTGCGCTTTGGTAACAGAGGGAGAGAGGCAGGGGTTTAACACAGAACCTTCATCAGTTCCACGATGGCATCATGCAGAGGTAGGGCCACTCTAGAGGGTCCCGTGGGTGATAAGATGTCCAGGAGGCCATGCACAACCTTCTTGACCGCCTCTATTTGGATACTCAAGTTTGAGGCTACCCGTTTTAACAAGTCCCGTGTTATGCCTTGTGGTTGTCCTGCAGAGGGAAGACTGCTGGTGACACTAGTGCCTCATCTGAAGAGGAGGATGAGGAGGCTAGGAGGCTAGGACAGGCTGTGGAGCTTCCATAGGTTCCTCAGCATCCACCGGGAAACTATGGGCTTCCTTCGTACCATGCTCGATACCGGAGTCTGGATACGGAGCCTCCCTGTGCGGTGCCGGGGGCGCTATTACCTCTGAAAAAATGGAGTATGAACACCTTGAAGGGGATACCCCAAAGATTTCCAAAAGGGTCACTGTATCATCGGTGGACCCCATGGACCCTGTGGCTATGCGTCTGGCAGTACCATGGAAGACGGAGCTGTGGTATGGTATGAACGGCCCAGAGAGCTGTGATGTCAGCTATGTTGAGGAGGGGAATAATACCCGACCTCCGAGTCTGACGAAGACTCTGAGCTCTGGTGCAGAGAACAGGACGCTCGGTGCCGGAGATGGAAAATGAGGCAATCCTGTGGCTGAAAATGTGGCCTTTCCCCTAGACAGCAGTTGTGGCACTGGGTGAAGTTCAGGGAGTGGCTCCCTGCTGCTCAGTGGCACCAGTGGTGCCGAGTCTTGACCCTCTGGGGATCCCGGTACCGGTAGGGTAAGAAGGTCCCTGGCCGCTGCGAATGCCTCAGAAGTTAATGGCACCATGAACTAGCTGGTGCATCATCTACTCTGGGATGTTCCTTTGTAGGTGTCCGAGGAGCTTGTTGTGGCTGATGTTGTGGTGCTGGGGGAGATGATTGGTCCAGCGTGGTTCTCGCTTTTTTCCCTGTCTCCCTTCAATTTCGGCATTGGAGACCTGGTCTTCTCTTGGTGCTTGCAGTGCATCTTCTTAGACACTTAGATCGGTGCCAAGAGTCCCGGCTTGATGGAGGAGTACTCCAAACCGAAGCTGAGGTGCTTGATGCTGAGTCCGAGAGTGGCTCCGAAGCTGGTCTTCCATGAGGAGGACCTTCAGCCAGGCCTCTCAGTCCTTCTTAGTCCGGGGCCTGAAGTCCTTGCAGATTTGGCAGCGGTCTTTCCTATGACCTTTCCTCAGGCATTTGGGACAGCTCGAGTGGAGGTTGATCGGGGCACAGGCTTACCGCAGGCAGCACAGAGCTTGAAACCCAGAGATCGAGGTATGCCCTGGCACTGGGAAGGTGGACAACCCTGCAAGTTAAGTACGGAGCATCTGAGCTTTCTAAAGCCTCAAACTACTAAAAACTACTTTAACTACTAACTACAACAACTATTTAGACTAAAACTGGTATGACAAAAACACTAGGAGAGAACTGCCTAAGCAATGAAGGATTCCAGCCAACCATCATAGGCAGTAAGAAGGAACTGAAGGAGAACGGGGTCGGCAGGGCCCTTTTTACCAGCGTCATGTGCGCATGGCACCAGAGAGTGCTAGAGCCAACTCTACGGATACTGCTAGGGAAAAATTTCTGGCAACTGTGCTCAGGGCATGCAAATACCTATGTGGGAATGGACATGTGAAATCAATCAAAGAAGAAAAAGTCTATGACTTAATTGGCTGGAGGGTCTGACCAGATATTCAAGCCTAAATTTATTTGGAGGGTTTAAGACAGACAGACAATGCAGCATCAATTAATTTTTTTTAATTAAAGAAGTCTTTAGTGGGTTTTATGTAAATAATAATAATATGTAAAGAGAAGAAAGGCGGGGAGGAGGAGGGAGGGCAGCCTTCTAAAACCTTTATTGTATTATGAGCATAGATACCTTTTAGTATACAGACAGATGCATTGTATGATGTTGTCATCTGATAGTTAGACCAGATGTTACAGAAACAAACTAAGTTACTTAAGATTTAATAGGATATTCTTTCCATAACTGTGAGCTCACTCAAACCTACGTTCCAATCCCTAATTAGTAGTGCTTACAATAACCTCTATTAAAAAGCAGTCATTGTCATAGGGGAAGCAATATAAATAATCGTCTTCATCAATGGCAGTATTATGGAAGTTTCATAAGTCACTTGGAAGAAACAGGCAAGTTACTTAGTATTTTTGGATCCATAATTAATGGGATTTAGTTGATGATCTCTGCCATTTAGGACACTCCCAATGTTATGGGTAGTTGATATGACACATGTGAGAAAAATGATCTCATCACCTTAAGCTGTGGGGACCATAGTCTGGCTTGTAGGAAAAGGTGTCTGGCCTCTTTAAAGACTAGACAGTTATAGAGAGACTCGTGCGGCAGCTTCAGACCAGGGTAGTGTGGGAACGTTGATCAATCCCCAGTTCACTGGGTGACGAGAAGAGAGGGCTCTTTAGGTCCACATTGGTGCAGGAAAAGCCCTCTTTTACCTGGGCCAGGTGAGGCAGCACACATCCTCCGACCAGTGAAAGTAGTTAGATACCAGGCTTTGTTATGATCCACTGTGGGCATTACAATAGTCACTCCTTTCTCGGGGGCTGTGAGGGAATTTTTTTCTTTATCACCAGGTTGGCCAAGGTGAGCTGGGGATTTTTCACCTTCTCCACAGCAGGTTGGGGTCTTAGTTGTGACAAACATGAAACGGAGGTTAGACTATGATGTCACAACTCAGTTTGTATGCATGGGGCAGATGTCCAGTGCAGGTATTCCACAGGGAAGGGATACATTGATCAGATAAAATGGACTGGTAAAGGATTTAAAGGGGGTATTCTCTAAACAAGTGGAAACGGGAGGGAGGGTTGGACCCCCCCTTTAACCTTCATTCGAGGGGAGGATGGTGAGATCCCAGCAACAGGTTGGCTGGGGACCAGGATGGGTAAAGCAGGAGGGCTGAAAGCAGCCCCCCGTCCGCTGGGTATAAGTAAATGATTATGGAATTACCTGCACTGTACATTTTCATCTCCTGGATACTCCCTGACATTTAGGAATAAAGTTGTACCCTAATTAAACCACATCCAGTGACTCCTGTCCTTCTTCCATCATAGCCAGAAAAAGAAGAGTACCACTCTTAACGTTTTCCCCAGAATTTGTAATTTTCTTTCATAGATGTAACACTAAACATGTTTTTTCCAGATAATTTGCAATTTACATCTTTACCCCGATATAACGCTGTCCTTGGGAGCCAAAAAAGCTTACTGTGTTATAGGTAAAAGCGCGTTATATTGAACTTGCTTTGATCTGCCGCAGCACGCAGCCCCGTCCCCCGGAGCGCTGCTTTAACGCATTATATCTGAATTCGTGTTATATCGGGTCGCGTTATATTGGGGTAGAGGTGTATTATAAAGCATATCTTAGTTAACTCTTCAAAAATACACAGCTGCACACAAAAGGAATAACATTCTGTTTAAAATCTCCCAAAGCCAGTCCACATCCTAGGACTACATATTATTATATGCCACTATTAGTAAGTGTGGGTACAGATGTAAAATATATATTATTAAGTCTTAAGCAATTAGAGCCTATTCTTTCTTTATTTGACCTACTCCCTGTGCAGTCTCTTTGCTTTCAATGTCACTACACTGAAAGTAAACAGGGGCAAATTCTGTCATTTAAGGTATGACCTATATTCTTTTCATTTGCCATGATGACTAGATTTATATTAGGGCAAGTACTGAATTTGGTCCTCTGTCTTTATTCTCCTCTTGATGCCATGGGAATTACACATGTGTCTTGGGGAGAGAGACTAGACTTAATGAGTTACAATTTTGGACAACCTGCTTTCCTTTGGCAGGTTTGTACCGAACACTAATATTTGTTATTATTACCAGATATGAAAATTATAAACAAGGAAAAAATGTTGCCTTGAATCTACAGTGGCCAGTATGATTTATGACATCAAAAACTAGTAAGAAGACTAATGTTCTGAAGGAGTAGCTCTTTGAGTTAGCCTACATTCCCTTGTACTATGCCACTCTTAACTACTTCATTTGCAACTATAAAACTGTTTTAACAGACAAAATTAATTATTTTGAACAATCTTCTGAAATATTATATGCATTTTAATTGTATACACGCTGTCATTAATTAAAGTTTCCTACCTTTTTGGTGCATTAATTCAGAGATCATATCACTGGTAAGGCAACAATTATAAAAGGTTGTTTACTAAAATTAAAAATAAATGAAAACATTACTGTATTCTTATAATATATTTAAAGTAATGCTAAAATATTTTGATTGGGCGGTTTTATTAGATATTATTTTCCTACTTTTAAAAATCAATCTCTTTGTTCCTTGAACACATTTCCTGTCAATAAAATGAAAAATGATATAGATTTAGGAGGATAGTGGTCTCAGCGTAGCATCTCTCATATTATTATTCCAGTATCATCTGTTACAAAGTAAGACCAATTCCCACATCTAATTACAAACAGGATTTCAGAGTCATTAAACAAAATACATTTCCATTAGTGCTGCTGTAAGAAGATAGGGGAAAAAAATGAAGATTAGTTCATGCTGCACCTCTGTTTTTCAAGCTTTGAAGATTTAGACCTCTGCACTCTGAGATTATAAATTTGTAAAGGATCGGAAAGGTGACAGACATGTGAAAGCTCTCAATTCTGAACAGTTTAAACCATACTATTTGCATTTTGTCATTGGTCTATCTTGTGCTCCATTTAGTTCTGATCGAAAATATAGCAAGAACCCAGACATGCCTAAAGGTATTTTACTTGGGTTCAGGGTTCTTTTTAAATAAACATTTTTTGCTTATTTAAACTAAATTTGTTCCAGCAGAATGTAGGTATGAAAACATAAGATTACTTGTAAGTAATTTTATCTTGATGGAAAAAAAATATTATCTGCTATTAAAAATGAGTATAGATTCTTAGAATCCAAGTCAGACTAGATAAATCAAGTGAATAGATTATGCAATATGTCTAAATGGCTGAAATACAAACTAAGAGGCATATATTCTCCCTCCTGAATGCGTGCATTCAGCTACCATTAATTGTAATGCGTCAGTGGAAAAATATACCCCTAGAACTGCCAGTTGAATAAAGTATGCACACAAACATGCTTAAATATTATTTAGTGACAACTTTTCTTGCCAAAAGTCTGTCACAAATAGTCTCAACATTTTGCTGCCTAAATGTTGAGACACATACCAAGTTATCTATTTTAGTTAACTGTTGATATATACATAATTTTTAGCATGTGTGAAATGAGAACCAACAAACAGAAACTTTGGGCTTTTTTTCTCCTTTACAAGAAAGGGATGCTGTAGAATAGTTGCAGTATAATAGAATTTCAGTTTTACCCTTGTCCATAATTGTATCTCCTTTGTTATTTTTAAAATTATAGTGTCAGTTATTTATATTGTTTGAAGTTGTTTCTCTGTGGGTCCAAATACAGAATAGTTATCTAGTCAGATACTATTACCTTATGAATTACAAGATGTGCCAACGATATTTTAGGCCCTGATTCAGCACAGTAGTTAAACACATGCCTAATTTTAACAACGAGAGTACTACCACTAAAAACAAGAAATCTACTCACATGCTTGAAGATAGGCATGTGCTTAAGTACCTTGCTGAACTGGGGCTTTAATGGACACACAAAATAGTTCAGAGTTGACTAAAGGGATAAAAGCACTGTAATGTTTCACAGCTTTACAGATTACACACTTGTTAAATTCTTAGGGCCAAATTCCGTTCATAGCTACACTGATATAAATCAATGGGGGAATGGAGCAAAATCTGGCCACTGATATTTTTTCTGAGAATAAACCTATTTGCAAAATAAATAAATATATTTGCACCTTGCAAGCTAGACTTGAGGTTTCAAGTTTTCACATATAGGGCTGGGCTCTCACAGGCTGACTGAGAACACCAATGAAGCCAGCGATATAAATGCCTATTATGCAGGATCACAAATTGAATACAATACAAAAAACCTGTTCCTTTTACTGGAACCCACATTTGTTAGTAGATCCTCCAGGAGGATGATCAATCTGCCAGGCACTCCCTCATTTTTCCTTCCTCTCAAATTCTCATTCCCCTGTTTTCCCAGCAAGTTCTTCTAAAAACTCTGTTCTTCCTTCCTCAACATCCTCCAGTTCTCCCACTCCTGAGCTATTCCTCACTCCCCAAAAAGTTCTGCTCCCCACTTTCACAATTCCTTCTGTCACAGTTACAGGGCAAACTGTACCTCTGACCCTTCCTGGTCTCTCCTAGTATACCCCTGTTTAGGTCTCAAGCCTGGGGCCATTACCTGTCTCTTGGGATTGAATCATGTATTTCTCTTACTCTCAGACAAGGGCCTGGTTGCAGTCCACTGGGCATCAACTGTGACTTACCTCAGCGGGTCTGACTTATATCTAGACCCTGCAATTCTGTTCCCTCTGGGGCAATAACAGTAGTCATCAGTGATCAGACAGCCCCATTAAAGCAATGTATTATTTATTCAGAACAAAAGCATTTCAGGGGAAACATATAAAAACAATAATACAGACTGTAGGCATATCTAGCTTTTCCCTAAAGCTTACAATTCCCTGGCTCTGGAAAGGCCCAGCTTCTTAGACTCTCTGCATAGAGCATTTCTCTCTTGTTCAGCCTGTCTCCCAAGACAGTTTCTGACCAGCGACACCACCCCACACACACTCTTTTTCTACTCTGAAAAATGCTTTTCAAACTCTTCAATATTCTTCTGATCTCCATACTCCTAGCTTGCAACTTGTTCGAAACCGGAGTCACGATTCTTGAGGCTAACAGCTTGCCCTGCTGTCTTTCAAGTATATGCTTCGGTGTTCTTAGCCTGGGAAGCCACTGTGTCACCTTCATACCCAGAATCCACTGAATTTGAGTATTTTAGGCATAAAACAAACTTTCCACTACCCCCAGTATATAATCAGTTCCCCTCACTGGCCAGGACACATACAGTGTTCATAAAACTGTTACATAGTATCATGCATAACATTATTACATATCATAGCCATAGCTGTCATCCCTATAAGGAATAAAACTTCTCCCTGAAATGTCCACTCTACCTGCTGTCTCTCTCCCTCCCTCAAGTGAGCACACTCCCTCTAAAGCTGCTGTATGATCTCTATAGTAATCAAAGGCAGCACCACTAAAGGGCGCCAGGCTTAGCAGCTGCCCCTGATGCTCGCTCCCCTCCATCATGTGATCCTGATCCATAGGGCAGAACTTCAGCGGGAGGCTTGGACAAGATGGTGCATCCAAAATGCCTCTATAAAGTGGCAACTTATTTTTTTAACTGCCTGTTCTCATAATTGGTCTGCCTTTGTTAGGAGGCTGTGGATTGTTGGGTCAGTCATTTGAAAACCCAACCAACTGACAATCTGATATTTACATTTGGTCAATTTCTCTAGCCATTGCTTAAGTGTGCCTCAGTGCAAAGCTTTTTATCTTCTACCAGCAGTTTGGAGTATACAAAAGCAAATATCCTCACCAGCCATTGAAACCAATGCAAGTTTTAGTTTCTGATTAATCAGCATACATGTTCCAATTTGTTATGAGAAAGGTTTAATGCATTTATTTTAAGTAAGTTGAAGGAGTGTGGAAGTCAGCAGAACATAATTTGAGATCTAGGGCAGTGGTTTTCAAACTTTTTTTCTATTGACCCAGTTGAAGAAAATTGTTGATACCCGTGACCCAATGGAGCTGGGGATGAGGCGTTTGGGGTGTTGGAGGGACTCAGGGCTGGGGCAGAGGGTTGAGGGGGCAGGCGTAAGGGCAGTGGGCTGGGGCCAGGAATGAGGGGTTCAGGGTATGGGAGGGGGATCTGGGCTGGGAGAGGGAGTTGGGGTGCGGGAGGGGATCAGGGGTCTGGGCTGGGGGTGCAGGCTCTGGGGTGGGGCTGGGGATTTTTTCATAGATTCTAGGACTGGAAGGGACCTCAAGAAGTCAACGAGTCCAGTCCCCTGTCCGCATGGCAGGACCAAATACTGTCTAGACCATCCCTGATAGACATTTATCTAACCTACTCTTAAATATCTCCAGAGATAGAGATTCCACAATCTCCCTAGGCAATTTATTCCAGTGTTTAACCACCCTGACAGTTAGGAACTTTTTCCTAATGTCCAACCTAGACCTCCCTTGCTGCAGTTTAAGCCCATTGCTTCTTGTTCTATCCTTAGAGGCTAAGGTGAACAAGTTTCCTCCCTCCTCCTTATGACACCCTTTTAGATACCTGAAAACTGCTATCATGTCCCCTCTCAGTCTTCTCTTTTCCAAACTAAACAAACCCAATTCTTTCAGCCTTCCTTCATAGGTCATGTTCTCAAGACCTTTAATCATTCTTGTTGCTCTTCTCTGGACCCTCTCCAGTTTCTACACATCTTTCTTGAAATGCGGTGCCCAGAACTGGACACAATACTCCAGCTGAGGCCTAACCAGAGCAGAGTAGAGCAGAAGAATGACTTCTCGTGTCTTGCTCACAACACACCTGTTAATACATCCCAGAATCATGTTTGCTTTTTTTGCGACAGCATCACACTGTTGACTCATATTTAGCTTGTGGTCCACTATAACCCCTAGATCCCTTTCTGCTGTACTCCTTCCTAGACAGTCTCTTCCCATTCTGTATGTGTGAAACTGATTTTTCCTTCCTAAATGGAGCACTTTGCATTTGTCTTTGTTAAACTTCATCCTGTTTACCTCAGACCATTTCTGGGGATGAGGGGTTTGGGATACAGGAGGGGGCTCCAGGTTAAGGTGGGGGCTCAGGGCTGGGGGTTGAGGTGCGGGAGGGGGTCAAGGCTCTGGACTGGGGGTGCAGGCTCTAGGGTGGGGCCAGGGATGAGGGGTTTGGAGTGCAGGAAGGGGCTCTGGGCTTGGAGGGGGGGGGCTCAGGGCTGGGGTAGGGGATTGGGTCATGGGCTTCCCTCTGGCGGCTCCAAGTCAGCAGTGTAGTCAGGGTGCAGAGGCAGGCTTCCCACCTGTCTTGGCACTGCGGACTGTGCTGCACTCCAGAATCGGTCAGCAGCAGGTCCAGCTCCTAGGTGGAGGCACACAAGCAGCTCCATGCAGCTTTCACCTGCAGGCACAGCCCCTCCCAGCTCCCACTGGCTGGCAACTGACCAGTGGGAGTGTGGAGCCGGTGCTTGGGGCAGGGGCAGTGCGCAGAACTCCCCCGCCTAAGAGCCAGAGCTGCTGCTGGCCGCTTCCGGGGCACAGCACGGTGTCGGAACAGGTAGGCACTAACCTGCCTTAGCCACGCAGCACCACCGATGGGACTTTTAATGACCCAGTCAGCAGTGCTGACCAGAGCCACCCAGTGCCTTACATTCCGTGACCCAGTACCAGGTCGCAACCCCCAGCTTGAAAACCACTGATCTAGGGTGTCAGGAGTCAAACAAAGGTATCATTTGGGTAAGATGGTGTAGAGAAGTAGATTAGACTCTCTTATTTCAAGACTATACACATGTTATTTTAGACTTAAGGATAATTAATATAAATGAAATTCATACCTGGTTCTCTTTACAACTGATGCTAAAAATACCAATACAATATCTGATTGGTCATAGAAAACAATCTCAAAAATATTCATTATTTTTTTAAAGAAAATTATCCCCTTTGAAATAAAGACTTTGTTCATATAATATGAATGTGTAAAAAATACCTGATTTAACAACAGAAAAGAACTGACTTCATGAAACCTGCATGGCATTCAAAAAGATAAAAACAAATTCTGTTCTTTGGTCTTGTCATCTTTACTCTTACAATAAAATAACAGCTTAGGCATCCTGCTTTTTAGAATAAAAGACCTACCTCTTTTGACTTTTCAAGCACTTGAAAATTTAAAAGAGAAAGCCTAAAAATGCTGACCGTGTAATAGCTGGGTATTCATGGTAGGTGTAGAACATGAAAGGTTACAATATGGATCTGTGCCTACGCATTTCTTTTCAACTTGAGCAGCATCCTCCTGCTTCTGCTAACTCGGCAATCATACAGCTGACAGATTTCTGGGTTTTCTAAATAATGCATGGGATTTTCTTTTAACATGTCAGTGCAAAAATATCAATTCTGCCCCTGTGTCGTTTGTGATGCTGATTTTCCTTGACAGCATTCCATTAAACCAATGAGTTTTTTCCCTCCTGATGGTTCCTTAAATATTCCTCTGAGTGATGTATTTGTGGTTTTTTAAACAGATTGTGAAGGATGTTTGCATTTATGAGAAACCTGCATGGCAGGTACTGCAAAAAAAAGGAAAAAATGAAACACTTCTCCCCCACCAACACACCTATCTCTAACTCCTCAAATGCCAAAAGGTATGTGGAGGGAATATGGGGGGAGAATTTTCAGTTTTCTGCTTACCTAATTTATTTTGTTCTCTGGAAATTAAGCAACAACAGAATGTACATTCAGAGTAACATTTGGACTTCCTAAGGAAATACCATTGGAAACACTTAGTACTGTTTGATATCACTCCTGGGAAAGCAAAAAAAGCATGTATGCATGTTAACTCCAAAAGCCATCAAAAGGAAAACAACTAGTTTATCCTTTGCATAGTGGTTTGTACAAATAGGTACTGTCACTGATACTCTACACTGATACTTCTTGATTATGCCACTGTGGTACATAGTATTCTTAAAGGATAACAGAATAATGCCAGCTGTACTGTATTTTTGCACCCTATCATTCATATTTTCCACTTAATCTACTGTCCCATATACTTTAGCTCTTGATCACCTGTAGCAAAGAACTTCAGTTTCACTGTGAAAACTAGCATGATTCAAATCAGTTTCAGGTTCCCATAGTCAATGATATGTTAGTTTTCCATAATCCATATCAGCCTAATATTAGGACTGTATGATGATCAAATATATAATTTTATAACCACTTTTGTGCAACCAGAGAAGTTTTATATTGTTTGCCTTGTTTCTGTAGGACAGCAAAATTGGTCTTTTGGCTTGGCTGTGGCCATCTGCACTCAGCTGACATAACTAGCTTCAGCTGTGAGATTTGAACTCTTGCTCTTATTCATTCACTGGAGTGGGAGGAATAGGAAAGGCCATGCCACTTACACTGCACCTATTATCAAACAGTCTGTGGAGCATTAGTCATAGAATCTCAGAATTGGAAGGGACCCCAGGAGGTTATCAAGTCCAACCCCCTGCTCAAAGCAGGACCAATCCCCAGACAGATTTTTGCCCCAGATCCCTAAATGGCCCCCTCAAGGATTGAACTCACAACTCTGGGTTTAGCAGGCCAATGCTCAAACCACTGAGCTGTCCCTTCCCCCCTCATGTTAACTCTTCAGAATCTAACCAGTTCCCAAATGACTGGTAAATTGAGTGATCTCCAAAGACTATATAGAACAATTGAGGAGGAGGAGGAAAATAAGATGAAGAAAGATGCAATAAAAAACAATCTAAATTTGTGTTTCCAAGTAAACATGTAGCCCTCAAACTCTTTGTTACAGTAAAAAACCCAAAGGAAACAAAAAAAACCCTCAGCTGCTGTATAACTATATTTTTGATTTGACAGCTACAATTATAATCATTCAGGCATCTATTTCCCACAAATTCTCCACAGCCATAACCTTTAGTGATTAATTATAAAGTTCCAGGAGCAATAGTACATAGACTAATTTCCTAAAACAATAAAAGACAGGATTTCTCATTTGGAGCTAAATGAAACACGAACAGGTTGTTATTCATGCTGAAATCTAGATGCAGAGTCATGTTGCGGCCATTACAGAAGCTATTAAACACAACCTTGAATCAAAAAAACTGTAGGTCTGTCTCCTAAAATAAAATGTTTTTCCTCCCATAAGATGCTTTTGACTTCTTTTTTCCACTTTGTTAGTAAAAAAAAACCTTTCAGAATCCAATTTTCTTTCTCATTCTGCATCACCATTTTTTTTTTAGTGGTCATTTAAACCCAAACAGTCTAGGTGAAAACAAACTTTTGAAAAAGCTTCCCATGCACATAGAATTATTATGAGGTGATTTCATAGTTTCACAATACCCATAAATGAATCAAAGTTATAAAGTGTGTACTAACTCCTGATCTAAATGCCAACCTTTTTTCAACTGTTAAGCCCCTACTCTGATCATTTAAGGCAGTTTAGAGTTTCCATGCATAAATGGGTGAAAGTTTGATGAGTAGTCTGTTGCTTTATACAGTAAAATCAGTAGTTGCCGTTCTGGTGCCCTCTAGGAAAGTTCTATATTCCTACACATATTTCTCTTGACTTGAGATAGACACTTATTTTCTGTACAACCTGTCCTTTAACAGTAATCATTCAGAGAGTGAAAGATCAGCTAGGCTTTATACAAATAAGACTATTACAGAGATTAAGAAAAATAAAAATTGTGATTTTTATTTTATTTGTTTTGTTTTAACAATGGATATTTTATTTTTCATCATGGAACAACTTTAGGGCCCAATCCTGCAAATATGCACTTGAGCAACTTTACCCAATAAGACTAGAGATATAAATAAAATGTTTGCACTTTTAATTTTCTCTGTCATTTGATGGGATTTTATGCAACCACAGTGGTATTACTGAATTTGCAATAAATTCAAGGACAAGAATAGCAATCCTTTCACCATATGTACCTAAGCCCCAATCTCCAGCAAAAGTCAATGGAAATCTTTCCAACTATTTCAATGAGTGCTGAATCAGTTCCATAATGCAGAGAATCTCACATGATACAAAGACTCTCTCATTCATACATACTGTATCCGCAGCATACTTTGGGAATATTTACATGATGGTCACCCAGAAAACCTGACCATTAGGTAACCAAAATAATGTTAACTCTGTACTTGAAATATTCCCTAGTGTTCCCATCATACGTATATCAAATATTGCAAATGCACGGCTGGTAGCTCTGCCTATTATTAAGGTTGCCTGACACGTTCCATTGTAAGGTCCTGTTTTCAGTTGCTTATAGCTTTGCCAAACTAACTGCTCAGGCTGAAATTTCACATGCCAGGTGACTATCTCAAGTTGAACTTTCTTTGGAAAATTTCAGTCAAAACAGTTGAGCCATTTTGAGCAAGAAATGCGTGAGCTTTTTGCCATTGCCATGAAATCTGCCACAAATTGGTCAAGTTATAAGCCTTTGAAAAATCAGAGTTTGCACATGCTCAGTAGAGACTTGCTGGAGTTTAACAGCTAAAATCTCTGAAGATTACATCCTCACTGAGCATGCTCAAGCCTCTCACACCTCCTAGTGCTGACCAGATTGTGCATGCATCATCTGCACAAAACACAGCTGTGTTTTCACAGCTCTTATGTGTAACAGAACAGCATATGTACCTTTCCTACAGAGTCACTGAGCATGCTCCAGCCAGGGCTACAGGGAAGAAGCCAGACTTTCCCTACCATAGCTGCCTCCAGCTATGGTGTGGCTGACTGTTGGAACTGAGGGCACGAAGCCTGACACTCCTGATAGCACCCAGGCAGTTTGGAAGAGGAAGCTGCCCAATTCAAATGCAGAGGGGAAAACAGCCAGATCTTAATGTTGTGGTGGAGAGCCAGGAGAGTGGATTGGGACAAGGAGCTTGGGGTGGCAGAGTCTAGGACTGGAGGCTGGCAGGGGATGGACACTTGGAGTAGCTGGGCACGGGGACTAGGGATGGAAACAGTGAGCCAGTGGGTAGGGAGGACACTGAGATAGGATGAGGAGCTGGGGCAGAGTGGGACTGGCAAGGTAAGGAGGAATCAGTGGTGCAGGGGAAAAGACAGATCTGACACGGAGCCAGGTGGTGGTGGGGAACTGGTACTGGTGTGGCAAAGAAACTGGGACAAAGATCTAGAGGAGGAAAGGATATGGACACTGGATGATAAAACTAGGGAGAGAGACTGGGATTTGGGGCCTGTGGGGATGGATAACGTGGTGGGGATGGCGGCTGAGGGAGACATATCAGGGAATGAGACTGAGTAGGCAATGAAGCTGGGAGTGGGAGCGGGTGGAAGATTTGAGGGAGGATAGGACTTCCTGGGAAAGGAGACTGGGATCAGAAGCCTGAAGGCGGAAGACTGGGACTAGGTAGGTAAGGTGAATAGTAGTGGGACAAGGAGCCAGTGATGGCAAAGAGTCAGGACGGAGACTGAGACAGGTTGAAGAGGATGGGGTAGAAGTGGTCAAGTTTGGGAAGAATGGGCAGAGTCGGTACTCACTAAAGAACACTTTCCTCCACAGCCTGAAATGGAACCTGAGATACTGGAGTATGACAGTTCCTCTACTGCCAGCAAATAAAACCAATTGGGGACAGAAGAACATAAGAACGGCTGTACTGGGTCACACCAAAGGTCCATCTAGCCCAGTATCCTGTCTGCCGACAGTGGCCAATGCCAGGTGCCCCAGAGGGAGTGAACCTAACAGGTAATGATCAAGTGATCTCTCTCCTGCCATCCATCTCCACCCTCTGACAAAGAGAGGCTAGGGACACCATTCCTTACCCATCCTGGCTAATAGCCATTAATGGACTTAACCTCCATGAATGTATCAAGTTTTCTTTTAAACCCTGTTATAGTCCTAGCCTTCACAACCTCCTCAGGCAAGGAGTTCCACAAGTTGACTGTGCGCAGTGTGAAGAACTTCCTTTTATTTGTTTTAAATCTGCTGCCCATTAATTTCATTTGGTGGCCCCTAGTTCTTGTATTACGGGAATAAGTAAATAACTTTTCCTTTTCTACTTTCTCCACATCACTCATGATTTTATATACCTCTATCATATCCCCCCTTAGTCTCCTCTTTTCCAAGCTGAAAAGTCCTAGCCTCTTTAATCTCTCCTCATATGGGACCCATTCCAAACCCCTAATCATTTTAGTTGTCCTTCTCTGAACCTTTTCTAGTGCCAGTATATCTTTTTTGAGATGAGGAGACCACATCTGTACGCAGTATTCAAGATGTGGGTGTACCATCGATTTATATAAGGGCAATAAGAGATTCTCTGTCTTAGTCTCTATCCCCCTTTTAATGATTCCTAACATCCTGTTTGCTTTTTTGACCACCTCTGCACACTGCGTGGACATCTTCAGAAAACTATCCACGATGACACCAAGATCTTTTTTCTGATTCGTTGTAGCTAAATTAGCCCCCATCATATTGTATGTATAGTTGGGGTTATTTTTTCCAATGTGCATTACTTTACATTTATCCACATTAAATTTCATTTGCCATTTTGTTGCCCAATCACTTAGTTTTGTGAGATCTTTTTGAAGTTCTTCACAGTCTGCTTTGGTCCTAACTATCTTGACCAGTTTAGTATCATCTGCAAACTTTGCCACCTCACTTTTTACCCCTTTCTCCAGATCATTTATGAATAAGTTGAATAGGATTGGTCCTAGGACAGACCCTTGGGGAACACCACTAATTACCCCTCGCCATTCTGAGAATTTATACTTTATTCCTACTCTTTGTTCCCTGTCTTTTAACCAGTTCTCAATCCATGAAAGTAACTTCCCTCTTATCCCATGACAACTTAATTTACATAAGAGTCTTTGGTGAGAGACACTGTCAAAGGCTTTCTGGAAATATAAGTACACTATGTCCACTGGAACCCCCTGGTCCACATGTTTGTTGACCCCTTCAAAGAACTCTAATAGATTAGTAAGACACGGTTTCCCTTTACAGAAACCATGTTGACTTTTGCCCAACAATTTATGTTCTTCTAAGTATCTGACAATTTTATTCTTTACTATTGTTTCAACTAATTTGCCGGAAATTACTGTTTTTTTTTTTTTTTTTTACAAAACTAGGAAATTACACACACAAAACTCTACATTAAAAAGACATTAAGGTCGCAAAGTCAAGCACTCAAAAGTTAAGAAATATCAGAATTAAAGAAGAACAGGAGTACTTGTGGCACCTTAGAGACTAACAAATTTATTAGAGCATAAGCTTTCGTGGACTACAGCCCACTTCTTCGGATGCATATAGAATGGAACATATAATGAGGAGATATATATACACACATACAGAGAGCATAAACAGGTGGGAGTTGTCTTACCAACTCTGAGAGGCCAATTAATTAAGAGAAAAAAAAAAAACTTTTGAAGTGATAATCAAGCTAGCCGAGTACAGACAGTGTGATAAGAAGTGTGAGAGTACTTACAAGGGGAGATAGAGTCAACGTTTGTAATGGCTCAGCCATTCCCAGTCCTTATTCAAACCGGAGTTGATTGTGTCTAGTTTGCATATCAATTCTAGCTCTGCAGTCTCTCTTTGGAGTCTGTTTTTGAAGTTTTTCTGTTGTAATATAGCCACCCGCAGGTCTGTCACTGAATGACCAGACAGGTTAAAGTGTTCTCCCACTGGTTTTTGAGTATTTTGATTCCTGATGTCAGATTTGTGTCCATTAATTCTTTTGCGTAGAGACTGTCCGGTTTGGCCAATGTACATGGCAGAGGGGCATTGCTGGCACATGATGGCATATATCACATTGGTAGATGTGCAGGTGACAGTCCGGGTGGCTATATTACAACAGAAAAACTTCAAAAACAGACTCCAAAGAGAGACTGCAGAGCTAGAATTGATATGCAAACTAGACACAATCAACTCCGGTTTGAATAAGGACTGGGAATGGCTGAGCCATTACAAACGTTGACTCTATCTCCCCTTGTAAGTACTCTCACACTTCTTATCACACTGTCTGTACTCGGCTAGCTTGATTATCACTTCAAAAGTTTTTTTTTTTTCTCTTAATTAATTGGCCTCTCAGAGTTGGTAAGACAACTCCCACCTGTTTATGCTCTCTGTATGTGTGTATATATATCTCCTCATTATATGTTCCATTCTATATGCATCCGAAGAAGTGGGCTGTAGTCCACGAAAGCTTATGCTCTAATAAATTTGTTAGTCTCTAAGGTGCCACAAGTACTCCTGTTCTTCTTTTTGCGGATACAGACTAACACGGCTGTTACTCTGAAACTTGTCATTCTTATCAGAATTAAAGTTGCCTGTACAATCTTAATGCAGCCCTCTTGGGTGCATGCAATATGATACAGTGTTTAATTATATAATCACACACTACAGTTTCTATCCTACTCTGGCAATGAATCAAGGATGTGTAGTGAAGAAGGCTGTTATTCGTAGTACCCCTGCTTCATTTGTTGCAGCAGTTTAAAAGTGTATATTGAATAAGGGAGGAGACTACAAGAAGAAAAATAATGGTCTCATAATTAAGGTAGCTGAATGTCATCCTGAAGAACTCAATTCTATCTGTGCCTCTGCCACAGAGTTCCTGTGTGATACTAGCCAAGACACTTAAACAAACCTTTTCACATGTGGTCACTAATTGTGGTCCCCATTTTTTGGATGCCCCACTTAGACCCTTCAGTCTGATCTACAGAAGGGCTGAGCACTCTCAGCTGCAACTGAAGTCAATGAGAGGTGTGCTTGGAATAGATGAAGAGCTATATAATGCTCACAACTCAAAAAATCAGGGTTCAGCTAAAATAGTAGATACTTTGGGCCTTAATCTCTATGTGCCTCACTTCCCTGTCTGTAAAATGGGGAAAATACCCAAGCATCTCACAGGGTCTTGTGAAAATAAATTCATTAATATTTTGTGAAGCACACAGACACTATAGTGATGAGCACATAAAAAAACCTCATGAAGAAATGAATAATTCTGTCTTCAGAGCAGGATTTGAACAGTGTGCAGTTAAGAAGGCCTGGGGCCACACATTAAACAAAGAGAAAACAAAATATAGAATTGCTGCTAATTACAGTGAGCACCATCAATTCTGTGCACTGAATGAGGCGGGGAGTCTTAACTCTGGCATTTCCTAGCTTCTTAGTGCTTGATTTTGCAACCTGAATAATGTTCTTTTAACATAGTTTCTAGTGTGTAATTTAAGGTAAAATTGGACTATTTTTATAAGGCGACCACTGTAATTATACTAATCCTTAAAACTAGCCATGGGGTTTTTCTATGGGAAAATTTCTGCTCAGCCATTAGGGCTGAGAGGAAATATTTGTTATTTATCAGTTATGTTTTCAATCATACCTTTTACAATAAATACTCATGAAAACTAACAAATGCAACTAGGTTTGAAATTTGTGGAGACTGTATCTGAAGGACACAAATTTAAATGATTATTCAGTATGCACTAATTGATATGGGTTCAAAAATGTGAACAAGAAGTAAATATTCTGCATACTGGATTTTTCTGGGAGGAATAGGGGGAGTTAAATGCATGAGTTGAAAGCCCAATTTCTTCAATACAGATGAGCATACACAATTCAGTTAGCAAAAGGTAATGCCACTTTTGGAGAAACTCTGCTTTGTGAATAATTTGTCATGAGTTCAAAATTATTCCTTTAGAAAATGAGCCTAAGACATCCCAGCTGCTGCCTTATTTGTCTAATAAATTACTATTTTGATGGTACAACACATATACACTAAATGCCATTCAAGCAATAAACGCTGTTAGAATGCATCTTCTTTTGATACATGTGTGATTTCCACTGATGTCGAGGAGAGTTCTGAGTACAGACAGATGGAATAATATACAGTACCATTTACATCAGTGATGAAAATAAAAACTGCATTATAGTTTAAAGTGAAAAAATAATATATGGGAAGGGGAGAGCTTTTGTTGAAAATAATAGGCCTGAAGAAACATGGCCTTCTGACAGCAGACATTCTAATCTGACCTGTAGTATCTCCACTACTTCCCTGAGTCAGAAATGGATTCATCTTATTCTAGGTTGCTTGCAGTGTTTTGGGAATACTTCCTTTGAATGCTTCCTTTATATTCCTGACAAGGGTTCTAGAATAACCAAAGACATACTTTCTTCAAAGAATCCATCTCAGGTTTTATCTTCAGCCCAGTGCTTGTTGAGTCAGAACTTTGGGAGTTTAGTTCAGTGCTGTGTGAATATTTATACAGGGCAGACATGCTCAATAACACTCATAACTTAACTACCTCACTAGTGAGTTTCAGTGTCTTCATTTAAAAATATCTTCAGTTATCTATGATATAACATGCACCTCCTATGTCTCTAATTCATAGCTCTGGGCTGTAAATAGGAAGGCTAGTGTGCTGGAAGGCAGAACTGCAGAGTTTAAGGTAGTAATTTACCACTCCCTCCTTCCCTCTCTCTGATGAATTGTGACTCATCCTGAATTCCAGAAATCGGATTGCATTGGAAACCTTCCATAATTTACAGGAAAACTCTACACTCAATATTTTTTGGCAACAGAGAAGGCTTTTGTTACTATAAAAAGTATTTAGAGAGGCATTTATAATGATTGTGATTTTTGCATAAACTGTAACAATCTTAAGCAATATTTCTGAAAAATTAGTGTAAATTACTGTTATGAGCAACATTGGGAAGTGTGTGAGGTGATTGATTCTGGGGGTGTATAACTAACTACAATAGCACCAGCATGACAATACCAAAGAGCCTCTCATTTTTGCTTTTAATACCCAAACCATAGGAGGCAGAGCCCTCTTGGGGATTATAGAGGAGACAATATTTACCTGCATTAGAATTGAGCTCTTCATTCTCTGATTCTGTTCCATTTTGGCTTCCACTTCCATGGAGGCTGTTCATTGCCATAAGCTTCATCTTCTGTAACTTCATTGCCTCAGCCATGGCAGCTGCTGTTAGACCTAGCATATGTAAATAAATAACTAAATAAATAAAAATGGAGCATTTTTTTCTACAATATGAATAAAACACATTAATGCAGTTCACATCTCTTTGCCAATTACTGTACTGTTATTTTGAACATCACCTGAAACTGACTTACTTGGGATATTCCTGGATCCGATTTTATTTTTAAATATTATTTCCTGTTGCTTTGATCACAATCTGCTAATAGAATTGCAAGAAATTCCTGAATATATATAGGTCCTTAATTTCAAAAGCAGGTGGCCAATTAATACCACCACACACACAAAAAAAGCATGAAGAACACAATTTTGGTATTTTTCCAGTCAGCAATATGGGTATCTGATGCAAACAAAATTTTTGCTGTCCCTCTGGAAATGAAACAATGCCATTAAGTGTTCAGGTAACTATAAACTTGACCTCCAAGAAGCCCAGGAAAGATGTTACAGTGTTTATCAGCTAAATCAGTGGTTCTCAAACTATTGTACTGGTGACCCCTGTCACATAGCAAGCCTTTGAGTGTGACCCCCCCTTATAAATTAAAAACACTTGTTTATATATTTAACACCATTATAAATGCTGGAGGCAAAGCGGGGTTTGGGGTGGAGGTTGACAGCTCGCGACCCCCCATGTAATAACCTCGTGACCCCCTGAGGGGTCCCGACTCCCAGTTTGAGAACCCCTGAGCTAAATAGACCCATAAAATATATAGCATGAATCAGGTAGGAGATTTTCAAATGGTTCAGAAGCCACTTTCTCTGCCATATAATCTGAAAGAAAGGGAAATGAGGGGCGGGAGATGGGAATAGGTCCTGGGCACTGGTTATCATCACTGGTACTGTTCGTAGAGAAGAATGAACCTTAGAAGTTTTGGCATTTTGGCTTAGCTCAGCATCCAGAAAGTCAGATGCTCTTTTAGACCATGTCCAAATTACCCGAAATCCTAATGTCTGCAAAGTTGAGCTGGAAATATTTTATCTGAAGCAGTTTCTCCCCCTCGCAGTAATATGAAGAAAGAGAAAACTATCAATCCAAAGAACTCTACAAATATCATTTATAGTTCTTCTTGTTTGTTTAGAGGTTTTTTAGAATCCTAGGCTAAATGGGCGTTTCTGGCTCCCTCTCAATAGAATATTGTATAACTTGTCCTGTGTCATTTGCTGTGACTCTCCACAGACCCACTGTACTTCAGTGGCAGTGGGCTGGGATGCTTTATATCAGACATTATTCACAAGTTGTTACAATTGTTCCACAAAATCACTGAATTACTTTAAACTCGCACAAAAAAGCGGGGGTGGGTGGGTTATTTTCATACTTTCATAAGAGTGAAAAGCCTGCAGGGTGCAAGGAAACTTTTTAAAAACACCATAATAGAGGCTCAAATTAAATCTATATCCAAATTTAAAAAAAATAGTAAGAGGACCAAAAGAAAAAAAATAGTACGATGACAAAAAATGTAAATGTTGTTTAGCTGTGGTTAAACAACAGTGTAAAAGAGGCAATTAGAGGCAAAAAGGCACTCTTTAAAAATTGGAAGTCTAATCCTACTGAGGAAATAGAAAGGAGCATAAACTCTGGTAAGTCAAGTGTAAAAGCATAGGCCAAAAGAAAGGCCAAAAAAGAATTTGAAGAGCAACTAGCAAAAGACTTAAAAACTAATAGCAAAAATTTTTAAGTACATCAGAAGCAGGAAGCCCACCATACAATCAGTGGGGGCATGAATAATCAAGCTGCTAAAGGAGCACTCAAGGAAGACAAGACCACAGTGGAGAAGCTAAATGAATTCTCTGCACTGGTCTTCACTGCAGAGGATGTGAAGGAGATTCCCATATTTGAGCCATTCTTTTAGGTGACTGATCTCCCAGGTTGAGGTGTCAGTAGGTCACCAGTATTCACCCAAGAGTTCTGAAGGAACTCAAATATGAAATTGCAGAACTACTAATTGTGGTATGTAACCTACCTGTTACTTAAATCAGTTTCTGTACCAGATGATTGGAGGATAGTTAATGTGAAGCCAAATTTTTTAAAAAGGTAAATCCTACTGAATCCATTGCCAGGAGATGTTGTGAAGGCCAAAATTATAACTGGCTTTAAAAAAGAATTAGATAAATTCATGAAAGATAAGTCCATCAATGGCTATTAGCTAAAATGGTCAGGGGTGCAATCCCATGCTCTGGATGACCCTAAGTCTCTGACTGTCAGATGCTGGGAGTGAACGATAGGGGATGGATCACTTGATAATTGCCCTGTTCTGTTCATTTCCTTTGAAGCCTCTGGCACTGGCCATTATTGGGAGACAGGATTAGACTAGATTTTCCATTGGTCTGATCCAGCATCACCATTCTTAAGTTTTATTTTATGTTCTAATGCTGTATCATGAGCTGGGAAAACATGACCCAAAAAAGAATGAAATGTTCTGTTGTTTCTGGAAATTATGCTTTATTGAGACATTAGGCACTGACTCTACTGCACTAATATATATCACAGACTTTACTGTCATATCTCCATAAACCAAAAGTAAAGATGACTTTATTTTAAAAGTTCTTGTATATGAACTTGATACCTAACTAGATGTTGTGCTTTTCAGACTAGTTCCTTATATAGGCTTCACAAGAGTTCTTACTATTGTAGTTTGGCTTATGTAAGGAAACACCCAATAAAATTAAACTGAATTCTTTGTTCCTGATTTTCTTTTCAAATAATTTTACACTGATATGGCTCAACTGACTTCAGTGAAGTTACTCCTGATTTACATAAGGTATGGGTTCAGAATGAAACCAGTTATCTAAGCAAACTCATAAACCACTCTCCTCCATAGTTAGTTGTTTCTCTCCTTGTCTAAGAGCCTTCCAGTGTTCCCAGGTATGGACTGCATTTACTCACTTCTCTATTCCAAAATCTACTGAACATCACCCGTACTAGCGAGGCATCTGTTTCATAATCCTGTCACCTACATGTGAAAACACCAACAGTATTTTAACAGGGAGCTCTTTTAATACTCTTTTAATACAAATAAGAATATTTATATATTATTCATTTCAGAAAACAGCATCAGAAACTTTATTTCAATATTTTAATACAATTCCCAACCCGATACATATTAGACCACTACTCAAGCTATAGCATGCAATCTCACTTTAAATGCAGAACAGTTAAACACACTTTTTTTGGTTATACTTTTGCAAATGCTGATTGTTAATCACTCTAATATAAGTCAGAGGGTCATAATACTACCACTTTTGTTGCTACAGATCCTCAGACCAATATTACTGGTACAATCCCAAAACCATCCCCAACAGACACTGGAGAAATTCAATGTCATTACTTTCAGGCATTTTTCAGCTCCCTAACTAGGCATTTATGCCATGAGGATAAAAGCCAAAAACAACAATATGGCAGAAATCAATGTTGTGACATCTGCCATATAAGTGTCACTCTAAGCAAGGAGGTTGGGCATCTGGGAGTTTCAGTGTTCAAACTGTAAAGGCTAAAAAACAACTAGCCCTAGTGCAAAAAGACTAGGCCTTAAAAAGCTTGGGTAGCCTGGCTAACAGTTAAAGGGTTGAAGCAAGCACATCCCACACCATTTTGAAGTTAAAGAGTATCACTGAAGTCCTTAGGCTCCCACTTGGTCATCCCCCACTCTATATCATTTATTGTCTACACTGCAGTAGTGCCTAGGAGCTTCAGTCATGGACCAGGACATCATTATGCTAGGTGCTGTACAAACAATGTATTTAGTTCTGTAGCATTCCTGAGTTAAAAAGTCGGGAGCAATACACAAGGCATAGGCAGCACAAATTGCTGGTTCTAAGCAAGTGACACAGATTGAAATGATGGAAAACCCAGTGTACAACAAATAACCCATTTGCACAGGCTTCAACTAGGAACATTGCAGAGCTGATCTATGAATCTATGTTCCCATTTAATGTGGTTCCAGCTAACTATTCATAAAATTCATAGCTGCAGCTGATTCAACTCCCACTAGCTGTGGCAAAAAGGGATCTTCTCCATCTGACTTGCCCACCATTCAGGGTGAATTTAGGAGGCATTTTCATTGCTATTGGTTGCTTTGTTAGAGGCAGAGGAACCCTATTTAGTACAGCCAGATCTGAGTGCCTCACTTTAAAATAAATACATATATGGAAAACATCCCAGATTATGCATCTGCCCCTCTGATTTATAACTCAGAAGACAAGGCTCACTAGAAAGCCATAGTCTGGCAATTTCCCTGTCTCAGAGACAGCAGCTGCCACAAAATAAGATAAGTACAGACACTCCTGGGAACTTAGAAAGTGATCCGTAATATCACTAATGCAGAGCATCCAAACCAGTTTTGTTTTCTGAGTCAGCTCTAAAAATATGAATCTTGATTACAATTAGATAACTGGAAATGTCAGGGTGTATGCTCATATAGATACACCTATGTTGACTCATTGACAAAATGGCAAATCATTCATTTCCATTTCATGTTTTATTTTTGTCAGGACACTGTATACTCTCCCTTCGACAGTGTACAGGACCTCTATTATATCATACATTCATACATTCTTGAACTAAACCTTCAAATACACAATGATCTATTCTGTACATACTACTATCAGCATGCAATGAAATGAGATTTTGAAATGGTTTTCTTAGTCTGAATTAAAATACAACATAGCGTGGTTTATTTCGTGGCCCTGGATGGATTACATATACAATCATATTAAAGCCAGATTTTCTATGGGCCTTACCTGAGTGTGAGGATGGTACAAGGCATATCCTTCCGCTTGTGCATCCTGCATAAAAGTCTGGGACTATTCCATTCCCTCCTCCAGGGAGTGCAGAGGCTGCTCCCTCTGGGTAGCCAGAGAGCATATATCAACCAAACTGAGATGGAGAGACTATGGCTGCAATACCCCACCCCATCCCCAGCCTTTCTGCACGGCCTACACAAGGCTTTTTCAGAGACAATACAACACACACACCATCCCTTTGGATACCAGGGAACTACAGGAGGGTTTGTATCAGGCCTGTGACTAAATACCATAATTTAGACTTTATGAAATACCCTTAATAGAATAATACCTAGTTCTTAGATAGTGTTTTTAACCTGTACATTTCAAAGTGCTTTACAAAGGAGGTCAGTATCACTGTCCCCATTTTGCAAATGGGGAAACTAAGGCACAGAACAGCAACATGACTTGCCCAATGTCACCCAATAGGCCAGTGGCTGAGCTGGAAAGAACGCAAAAGAAGACATACTGAACCAAAGTTCAGTTACACCCTTGCAATGCCACTGACATAGATGAGGTAGCTCAAATGCAAATGAAGGTAGATTTGCCTCCACATATATAACGCATATCCAGTCAATGAAAACTAGATTCAGACAGTTAACAGGACAGAGGACTAAGTCAGTTCCTACAGAGAGAGTTCCAAGGTGCTAGAATGTATCTAAGTAATCCTGTGCTCTAAGTAAAGCTATTTTTTCACTTTCCTAATTAGTTATACTGTGCCCATCTCTTCATATTAGTCTGAAAGCTTTTCTGTCAAAACTGTGAACAAGGAAATTAACTAAAGGGGGGCTATGAGTAATCAAATCTTAAGGTTTGCAATTAATTAAATGAAATGGTGAGTCAGTGCACTGCAGTATGGTCTTATATTAAAACAAAACATTTAATTAAATTAACAGTCAACACATTGCAATTAATAATATTCAAAAGAAAAAAATGAAAGGCAGTTTAGCCCTGCCATATTATTTCAGTCTAACAGTCAAGCGCTGTGTATCAGCTTGTTTGTTATTTGCGTTCAAAGCTGCTATGGGTCAAGTGTGATGTGCTAAAACAGGAATAATGAAACATCTGGTGGTATGAAATGTTAATATGAGATACCATATTGCAAACAGTAAAAACAGTTCTGAAACATCTTATAAAGTATGCTTTTGAAGATTGGGGGTGACGGGCTTGACTCAGTTTTTTTCCATAAGTAATAAAACAATGCTTACACAGTGCTTTACATTTTCAAAGTGCTCTCCAAACATTTACTAATTCATTTTCACATTAAATAATATAAAGTGGAGGCCTCCATGTTGTTAAAACATACAACCCCTACTTAATGACCACAGGTGATAAAAAAGCTGCTACTGCTTAGCATGAGGCTTAAACAAAACCTAAATAAGAACATTAGAACCCTTTGGATCGGAGTCCAAATCCAAGTCCCTGTATTGCAGCTTTTGCCCATCTCTGTTAATTGAATAAACTAGGAACAAATATGACTAACATTTTAGGCACTAGAGTATATGCTTCTCCTAGGGACTTCTATTCTCAAGTGTGGTACAAAAATATCCTAGCTTCCATTTCAGACAGGCCACAGGAAAAAAAAAATCTACCACTGCAAAATAACTTTGTGAGAGTGTAGAGGTGGAAGTTAGTGAACAATTGGTCATGGGGGTGGGAGGCTTTTTGTTATGCTAACAATACATTTTGCACAATCTCAGCCACAACCTTCATTTAAAAAGACAATCAGTTCTAAGGACAGAATCAGATCTTTAGGATAAAGCAGTAGGGAAACACAACCATTAACTCAGTTCATTGTGGACATGCAAGTCAATAGCAACAGGAATCAATTAAAGAGAATCTGGGATGATTTGGTGTCTCTCAGCATGTATCACTAAGAGGTAACAAGAAAAAAAAGCAAAGTGACAACTAACAGTACTAACTGGGGGGAGAAAACAGATGAGTTAGAGAGCAAATCACAGAAACAAAACATGCTTGCCTGATTTTATGTAAGTGAAAAATAGGAAAGGAATCCAGTGAATAAGAATATATATCAAACTCCAAATTTTAGCAAAGGAGAAAAATATGGAATCAGCTACAGATAAACGGACCTAATTCCACTCCTGTTATACTAGCAAACCCAAGGAAGCTTCTCTTGATTTATGCTAGTAACAGGAGAGCAGAATTAGCCTCATTAATTGTTTTCCTTTTATAAATGTTAGTAGAATTATTCCACATTTACACCCAGGCAAACAAGAATAGAATTTGGTCCCAAATCTTTTTGAGTAAATATACAAATGTAATTCACTAGTGTATTGTCTCTTCATTACTAATCTCTTTGTAAGAACATTTCTCATTATTTTCAAATATTAAATTTAATATATTATTTTAAAAATATAACATTTTCAATACAAAATGGATATATCAGTGCCAAATTCTGGCTGGAAATTTGCATACAAACATCAGAAAACCTGCAAACAGTGGCAGTAGTTCTTGGCAGAAGTTGGCTGCTCCATGTTATGCCTCTGCCAGAAAGCCACAGACACATACAGAAGACTTATGAAGCTGACTTTGAACAGTGGTGGAATGGGTTCATGTGTGTGGTCCGCAAGTATATTTTTTATTTCACAAGGATATTGTGAAGCTCAGCTCAGTATCTATAAAGTACACTGAGACCCTAGGACACATAACACATGGCATAAAATAAAGCTTTCACTTGTAGAACTCAAAGTCCTTCACAAATGTGATTAAGACTTGCCAAGGTCACAAAGCAAGTCAGCAGCAGAGCTGGCAATGGAAACCATGTTTCTTCCCTCCCAGACTTATGATGTAGTCACTGGTCAATGCTGTCTTCTAAAAACCTCCATAAAAGAAAGATAAGTCATATTTACGTTAGTATTAACATAAAAGCTAGTATACTAATAAAGGTGCCTGGACCAAACAATCCTCCCTATGCAATGCTTGTAATCCAAATCATTCCTTGTCTAAGGATAGAATCAGTTAATACTTGAGGATGGTGCAAGTAGAACATGGATGAATATTAAATAGAAATTTTCTCAATAACAAAAATAAGTTAAAATACATCACTGTTGTTCCATTGAACCCAAGACCCACAAGCATGCGCAGTGCAGACAGAATCTCTGTGGAATCTGTCTGCTAAAATCAAAATGTCTCTACTGAGCATGTCTGAACTGCAATTTATTCTAATGCTTATAATTTGGACAAGTTTTCATGGGGATTGTGATAAATGAAAGGGGAAGAGGGGTAGCTCCCTTTTATGGACACCCAACCAGCCAGTTAGCTATAACATCCCTGTTAGTAGCTGTTCTCTACGTTTTTTAATCTGTAAGGGGTTAAAAAGTCCATAGGTAAAAGGGAGGGAGTATGCACCTGATCAAAAGAGCCAATGGGAAGGCTAGAACTTTTTAAAATTGGGAAAAAACTTTCACCGTCTATGTTGTTCTCCCGGAGAGCAGGGACAGGGCTGGAACTATGCTGTAAAAGCTTGTGCCAGGTATGACAATCATCAGATCATACCTAGAACTACTCATTTGAAAACCCAGATATGTAAGTAAATCAGGAAATGTCTAGCAAGAGGCTATTAGGTTTATCTCTTTTATTTCTTTATGGCTTGTGGACTCCTCTGTGCTAACCCCAGGTGCTATTGTTTTGCTTGTAACCTTTAAGCTGGACCTTAAGAGAGCTATCTTGATGCTTAATTTTTGTAATAGTTTTTTTTAAAACATAGCAAAAAGGCTAAGTTCCAGATGTATTTTCTTTACTTTTGTTTTTAATAAAAAATTTCTTTTTTTTTTTTAAGAACAGGGTTGGATTTTTGTGTCCCTAAGAGGTTTATGCATATGTTATTTAATTAGCTGGTGGCAACAGCTGATTTCCTTTGTTTTTTTTCTCAGCTCTTCCCCGGAGAGGGAGGGTGAAAGGGCTTGAGGGTACCCTACAAGAAGGAATTCCCAAGTGCTCTTTCCTTGGTTCTAAATGGGGTTTTTTGCACTTGGGTGGTGGCAGCATATACCCATCCAAGGTCAGAGAAAAGCTGTCACCTTTGGAGTTTAATACAAGCCTGGAGTAGCCAGTAATAATTTTTAGAATCCTTGTGGGCCCCCACCTTCTGCACTCAAAGTGCCAGAGTTGGGAATCAGCCTTGAGAAGGATAGAAAAAGGCACATCCTTGATTCAAAGGCCATCTCCCTGTCAATTCAATTCTCTGCTCCAAAGTATGTGAGCATGAGAGCTTGTCAAATAAAAGGTCACCAGAAGTTTTTAATATGGGCACAACACCGTATTTCCTCCTAATCTCCTCCTTGGAAACAGTGGAACAATTTTGGTTGAGATTTTCCAAAAATACTCAGCACAGTGATAATCACTATGGAAAATTTCAGCATAAACAGTTAAAATTTGGCCCAGTTACGAGTAACTGAAAGCAGGTTCTTATAACAGAAAATGTCTGTTATACCTTAATAATAAATAGTTCTACCACCCCCACTGATAATGTGTTATCACTTTATTTAGAATTGAGTTATGCCACCTTCCATAAATTAGCCAGAATTTGGTCCCTTGTGTCTAAATGTGAAAATGCATGTGTTTTGTTTTTGTTTTTTAAGAAATAGGGAAAAATAATTCCAAATTTGGAAATACTTTCATCTGTTATGTTACAGAAATTGTATAAATGAAATAATAAAAACAAATGAGAGTAAAGTAAGCTTTACCTCAGAAGGGAGAAAAGAGCCCTAGGCATGTATATTTAATGACATTTTAAAAATACAAGAGAGACAATTTTAAGAATGTGAAAAACAGCCTACTTGCTGAAAATTATAAATATACCTAAAGTTCTCTGGGAATTTAATCAGTTACCCAACATTACTGCATCTGATGTTGTTTTCATTTCTCTTGTAGATGTACCATGCAATGCAAAAGCTGCTGCAAGTGAGATATTTTACGACCCTCCCCTGCAGGAAGGAGTAAAGGTAGCGGATCCGTCTGATGCATTGGCCAAACCCAAAAGGACTCAGTTTGAACTATAATTATATCAAAACATTGATCCCTGGTGTACTGTCAACTGTCTGCTTATTACATGTAGTGATATATAAAATTTTAAGGCCTTGATTAATGTTAAAATGAAAAATGATGCTAAAACTCTACAGATGAATACCCAACTACATCTTTTACAGAAAATTTCACATCCTAAAGATTGACCATATCTTATTACAATCAAAAGTGCAGGTGGTCTTCACAAAGCTGCAGAAAGGCCCAGCTCACAAATGCTTTGACATGGGACTACTTTTTAAAAAAAATTAAAGCCTGGTAATTCCCTTGATGGAAGCACTGGGACCCAGACAAGAGTATTGGATTCTGAACTGGGAAAACATTCCCAGTGTGCAGTCTGTGACTTTGTCAGATTAATCTTAAAACAGTTTTATTGCAATATACTCTATCAGAAAATTTTCTCATGGGACCTGTATGTCACTGGTTTGTGCTTTTCATATCAGAATTCACTTGTCCTTCTCAGAGTAATTTTGATTCATGAAAACTTCAAATTATGTGATTAATAAATTCTACAAGACCAGCCACTCTGAATTTATTTGTCTTTTACATTCTATAACCCCATTATCAGGTTATAAGGAAGAGATACATGCATGTTCTATTAAATCCATGTCTGTGATTTTAAATCACTTGTCTGTATGCTACAATGATGGACAAACCTCTAAAGTTTTGGAGGACCTTTTCAGTAAAGCACCAAAAAGTGTGAAAGTTTATCTGATGTTGATGCAAACCTCTTCTGTATGCAAAATTAATTAGGCTGGAAATCTTGTGAGAATATTGCAATGTTTGTGTGAAATTTCAAGCTATTTCCTGCTTCTAATTGGACTGTAAATACTGTGAATAGATGGAATAGCTCCGTTGTCTAAGAATCAGGTCTCTCAAGCCACAGCTTAAAATCCTGAATGTCTGCTTCTTGTGAGGGAAATACTGAGTTCCATGAAGCCCATGTAGAGTGACCAAATGTATAGGGACGGTCTCAAAATTTGGGTTTTTTTCTTATATAAGTGCCTATTATCCCCCACACTCTGTCCTGATTCTTCATACTTGTTATCTGGTCACCCTAAGCCCATGTGAGAGATCTCAGATAAAATCTTAAAAACAAGGTCCTTCTCTGCATGGTATTAATGGTTAGATTTTCAAAAGTGTTGAGCGCTGACATTGACTTCAATGGAAACAGTTTGGCCAATGCTGAATGCTTTTGAGAATACCACCCTAAAGCTCCCATTGGCATTCTCTCTTTCCCAAAGTTTCCTAGGGAAAGAAGTCTCTATATCCACTCCTTTCCCAGCCTCCATTTCACCACCCTGTTTGCTCTGAATAGCAGTGATGAAACTGAACAAACATTAATTTCACTCTGCTACTTAGAAAAGCTATGAGCAGAACAGAGGAATTGGTGCTACCTCTCTGCAGACTCAGGAAGACAATGTCGCAGTAAAGATTACCGTTGTTACTAGAAAGGCTAAGAGCAACTTTGTTGTTCAAATGAAAAGTTTAAATACTACAGCAGTTGATGGGTTAAGCATCCATACTCATTAAGGTTACTCACTTTGAGTAGTGATTTAATCCATAAATGGTAAATCAACGGGACTATTTGCAAAGATTAGGTGCTTGTTAGCATAAGGTTACTGGAAACTGGGCCCAAGTGAAACTTCCCATTCATCACTGGTGAGTGAACAAGAAGGCTTGATCAGGACACACAGGCAAATGAAGAACAGACACAGGGATCGATTAGAGGCCACAACATTATTAATTTAATACTGGGGAGGAGCATTATATGCCTTCCCTCCCACCCGCTACTATCACCTAACAGGCATACAGCTAGTTCCAGTGTGGTTACAAGGCTCCCATCATATTACCAATAACTTGAGGTAGATCCTCCTCAAACTACGCCTAGGGCTCAGCTCACTTCGGAATCCATTAGCCTTCCCCACATGGGAATGTAGAAGGGACCAAGGAAGGACCTCAGTCCTTGAAGACTTCAGGTGTCCCATTCTCCTACAGGCACAAGGTCTACCAGCGAAATCCTGGGTCTCACTTAATGCTGGATGCTGCTCTTTTAGCTGTCATCCACACTGGACACCACATAAGTTGCAATGAACTCAACAATCTGACCTTTCCTAATATTCAACTTTCAAGTCCTATTCCTTTCAGCCCAGCTATGCCTCCATGATGCTGTGAGGAAGATGAAGAAAAACCACCAGACTGTGGCTAATTTAGCTGAATAGGAAAAATTAGTTCCTAATCCCAAAACAAGCAATTGTTCAGAGCTGAAGCATCCTGAAAAACACAGCTCTTATATTATAAGTAACAGGAGGCCAGCTGAAGGACCAATAGGCTCTTTAAAAGCCTGGGAAAGCTTTAAATAAACTGGGAGGTGGGGCGGAGTGGAAAAGAACACGACAGCCAATCAGCCCCCTCAGACTCCACTCTTGCCTCGTCTCCCAGGCACTGTCTCATCCCTGCCAGTCCAACTCACAACCCCTCACACTGACAGGGGGCATTTTGAAGGTATGACAACAATGACAGGTTTCCCACCCCCAGTATTGCTGGCCAGAATTTGTTGTCTTCCTGTACACCGTATTATAAATTCTTGGTTGTTGGCTGCTCATCCTCCATTAGTATAATCATTGACTGATTGTCATTATTGTGTTCGGCACTGAACAAAGGAAAATATGATCCTTTCCTCAAAGAGCTTACATTCTAAGTCTCTACTGCAGAGAAAGCTATATGAAAGACGACTTTTTTTTTGTCTATGACATCTGAATTTATTGAGTTGCAAAAGACTCATGACAGAAGCCCTCCATTATGATTTCATTTAATTTGGAACTCAAATAGAAGAAAAAAATAGTGACTATTCTTGTATAACCTTTAAATTGAAAGCATAGAAGAAATACAGGCTAAATCCTTTGTATATTCAATAATTGAAGAGTAGTTTTCCGTGTAAAGACTTTCAAAAGGTGCTAGCTGCACTGCTGATGAAAACTACACTGGAAAAGTTGCAGTGCTATGCTTCTCTAGATGTACTGTAGTAACTCAAGTTCTCTCATACTGTTTCTTCTACCTTCAGCCTACAGTATTTTCAACAGCAGAACATAATTAAGGGACTATATACTGCCAAGCATATTGCCATTAAACCACTTCTTCATACCACTACCACAGTTTGATAAGATGTAGGAGGATCATATCACTGACATTTTTCTAAATCAACACAAACTTCTGCAATATAAAAAAAATAATAAAAGCATCTGAAATCTTGTTTTCAAAAGTATTTGCACATTTCATTTTACTATTAAATATTCCATATAATATGGACTTTTCTTTTGATAATATTTAGCAAAATTCATTTACAACAATATTAACTGAAATACAATGTGCATTCCATAGTTACAATGGATCTGTACTACTAAATTGACTATTACACTGATGTGACCAAAGTAATACAGGTCATTCTTACAGATCTAAACCACACTGTGCTTTTTTACAAACTCAAAATGAGGTGCATCTCTTCTCTCTATAAGAACAAAATACATGACATATATAAAAAGCAACAGAGAGTCCTGTGGCACCTTTAAGACTAACAGATGTATTGGAGCATAAGCTTTCGTGGATGAATTCCCACTTCGTCGGATGCATGTAATGGACATTTCCAGGGCAGGTATAAATATGCTGGCAAGAATCAGTCTGGAGATAATGAGGTTATTTCAATCAGGGAGGGTGAGGTCCTCTGCTAGCAGTTGTAGTGTGAAGACCAAGGGAGGAGAAACTGCTTCTGTAGTTGGCCAGCCATTCACAGTCTTTGTTTAATCCTGATCTGATGGTGTCAAATTTGCAAATGAACTGAAGCTCAGCAGTTTCTCTTTGGAATCTGGTCCTGAAGTTTTTTTGCTGTAAGATGGCTACCTTTACATCTGCTATTGTGTGGCCAGGGAGGTTGAAGTGTTCTCCTACAGGTTTTTGAATATTGCCATTCCTGATATCTGACTTGTGTCCATTTATCCTTTTACGTAGTGACTGTCCAGTTTGGCCAATGTACATAGCAGAGGGGCATTGCTGGCACATGATGGCATATATAACATTGGTGGACGTGCAGGTGAATGAACCAGTGATGTTGTAGCTGATCTGGTTAGGTCCTGTGATGGTGTTGTTGGTGTAGATATGTGGGCAGAGTTGGCATCAAGGTTTGTTGCATGGACTGGTTCCTGAGTTAGATTTGTTATGGTGCGGTGTGTGGTTGCTGGTGAGAATATGCTTAAGGTTGGCAGGTTGTCTGTGGGCGAGGACTGGCCTGCCTCCCAAGGTCTGTGAAAGCGAGGGATCATTGTCCAGGATGGGTTGTAGATCACTGATGATGCGTTTGAGAGGTTTAAGCTGAGGACTGTAGGTGATGGCCAGTGGAGTTCTGTTGGTTTCTTTCTTGGGTTTGTCTTGTAGCAGGAGGCTTCTGGGTACATGTCTGGCTCTGTTGAGTTGTTTCCTTATTTCCTTGCGTGGGTATCATAGTTTTGAGAATGCTTGGTGAAGATCTTTTAGGTGTTGGTCTCTGTCTGAGGGGTCCACCAATGTTATATATGCCATCATGTGCCAGCAATGCCCCTCTGCTATGTACATTGACTTCTGTGTGTCTAGATGGGGATACATTTTTCAGCTTTGTGCTTCTGCCAAATATGGTAAGAGCTTATTCTATATAGATGCCTGTAAGAGAGATCTTCTGGCAGCTATTTCCTTTGTTAGTCTCTAAGGTGCCAGAAGGACACCCCCCACCCATTGTTTGTGTATTTATTTAGTAAATGCTTTGATTGGTTAGGAAATAATCATATACCCCCAAAAGTGCTATTTTTAACCCGAGGGAAGAGGGAAAAAGCATGATGAGGAAACAGATCATTGGCATCCAGCGTGAAAACAGCAAATGACTCCACCCACTGCTGTTGAATCCTAGTGATGAGGTAGCCACACCTGCTGCCCACCCACCAAGCACGGCTAGAAAGAGAAATGGCTAGGGAGATGAGAGAGGGACAAGGGAGCTGGAAAGAAAAGAGAAAGGAGGCATCAGATATAGCTGAGGAAGCAGAAAGAAACACAGATGAGATTATGGAGACAGAAGCAGAAGGAGAAAAGTCAAAGTACATAAACAAATGCTGACTGGCTGTGAGGACAATAGGAGAAAAAGAATTGTACCTAGAAAAACATAATTCCACTGATTGCCAATAATCATAATTCCAGGATTTGTTTTTTCCTCAGGTCAAAAACTAACTATATTTATGTGTATGGGACAAAGGCAAGGTTGCAATTTTAATGTTAGAATACTCGGAAGTAAAAAATGCTAACTATTCAACTATAAAGTTCTCTTGCTACATTTTTGTATGGAATGTATATCTGCACATTTCCCCCAAACAGTAAAATCCTACAGATTGGGACAAGATAATTCTGTGTGGCACCATCTTTGATGGTGGAAGCATGCTGGAATATTTTGTGCTTCAAAGAAGCAGTAACTCTTTTATCCTATGCTGCACCTTGAGGTGGAGAAGAGCATTATTTCTCCCCCACCCTGATTCTAGAGGCTAAAAGTGGTACTTCAGCCAGGAGGTTCCCATCTAACTCAATAGGAACCAATGCCATTGATTTTAACGGGTACTTAGATGAGTGTTTCAATGTATAATTGTATCATTTTCTTCCCATTTAACATGTTTTTAATTTTTCCCTCCAATATGTATGGCCCAGGAAGGAGATTTATGTAACTGGAAAATGGTTCACACTCAAACTTAATTAGCCAGAGGGCAGAATGATTGTAGGTAGAAAGGTGTACTTTCCGAAGTAACTAGTGAGGGAGTGAGTCAGAGCCAAAGAGAAAATATTAATTGGTTCAGCCACTGAGGATTAGAATGCTGAAGTGGAAGGCGCACCTGTTAAAATACATACAGACTAGTATCCTTTGTGGCTCTCAGACTATTCTCCACATTAGTACCATACTCTCTCATGTGGATTGCAAAATTTTGCAGCTAGGAACTGCAGCATTTCAGAACATTTGGCATGCATCTAAATGAACTGAAAGACATATCACAAGTCATTCATGGCCATAGCAGGCCTCAGACCATGTGATATGCTCTGCTTTTCAGTAGACTGAAAGATAAGAAATATTGCAATCTCCTCTCACATTCTGGAAAGACCATTTCCCTTGGATTATGCTCTCTTGTAGATGGTCTTCTGAAACAGTTAAGTAAAACAAAGAACATTTTAAGTAATTTGTATTGAATTATACTTGGATTGGTTTAAAAATGAAGAACACTATATCTATCACAAATGAAAAAAAAATAATCCAACTACATATTGCATTGAATGTAGTCCATTCTTTGTTCTAAGGATATAAAGTCCTCCAGGTGCACATACATAGAATATTATATTCTGTATTTAGATTCCTGAGTTAGGAGAGAAATGTGTAAAATGTGAAATATCCTAGAAAAATCCCTGTTGGCTATGTAATCACAAAGACTCCTGTGCAGTCTTCCTTCTGTCAGATATCTAGAATCTGCTCATTTCAGACAGGAGCTTATAATTAAGTGGAACATTGGGCCCAAAACTCCTAATTTTTGGTCAAGATGCACTTTTGGTTTGGGAGGAATCTCTCGGCACAGATATGGTACATATATTGCACTTTTGGAGGATTGCCACAGTCTAATGTACAATATGCTATTTCTCCACAAATGCATAGGTCAAATACATCCATACTTTGCTGCTGCACTCATATGAATCTGAGATCACACTGGAGTCCTTGTTATAAATTAAACCAAGAACAAAAGTGTACAATCAGCAAATGTGATTTCAAACGTGCCAAATGAGTAAATCACTGTCTTACTTTTCAGAGTGGATTTAGAGTGTTAGTGAGTAACTCAGAGAACAATTTCTTTGTTGATGACATCATGTTACATCTCATTTCAAAAGAGCACCACGTTATAAGAACCATATTTCAAAGACACAAACTTCAAATCAGAATATAGGACACCAATGTATTATAATTTTAATCCAAGGAAAGTTCATATAATATGTAGGGTATTCTTGTCCTGAGGTTTAATTTTGTTGCACTAATGTAAAACAGTCTCACACTTTTAAAATTAATACAGCCAGACTAAATTCTATTAAGGATTATTTCTGGTAATACCCTGTGCTGAAGAGTTGTAAACATTTTAAATTAGTTTAGAGGGTCAGCAGTGGTGATAAGTGATAATGATTCTCATTATCTTTTCATAGCTGAGAGGTTTAAGGCTGCTGTAAGATGTTTTTCCACATTGATATTCTGAGTATGATATGTGTGTGTGAGTGTGTGTGCGTATATTTACACATACACTCATACATACATACATACACACACACACACATATATATGAACACATTTCTTCAGTATGCATTTAATTTGATTATTATATATTAATGTATATTAACACCTGCTGATTATAACATTCATCCAGATTTGATAGTTTGTGCAAAAGATGTATACTGTTTCTTCCATGCATATTTCTCCTAATTAAATGTTTTTAGAGAATCATTGGCTAGGTCCATGTATTTAAATTGCCATAACTGTCACATTATATCTAAAGAGTTAGGTTTAGTTGGATAGTTATTACAGGTTAATTAACAGTTGATGGTTATTCAAATCTAACTGCTGTGTTAAAGATAAATCCAGTGGTTTTAGTCTTTTGTATAGTTTTAATAATCAATTGATACATATTTAATATACAATTGCTATCTTATGATATCTAAATTAATAGTGAATCTGAGGCAGTTAGGACATTGCAATTTGCAAGACCCCACTGATGACCAAGAAACATCCTTGTAATCCTATCCAGGCAATAAAGGATGCAATACCCACAGCCCAACTTGTTTCTACTTTAGAAACAAAAAACCTCACTAAACTTCTCATACTTAAGAAAAAAATAATCTTTTTCCTGATTAATCACTAGGCAGCTTTGATTGGTGAAGAGAAAATTGTATTACAAATGAACAGCTACCTGTTCATCAAATTACAAGGCATTTTCATCAAAGAACCAAAAACGGCAGCAGATTGACCAGTTAACATGTTTCCACTGACCTGGGGGGATTTTTCCAGTTAACAGCCTCTGAAGAATGCTTCCGTTTGATTCTTGTCTCTGACACAAAAATGATTGTCCCATTTAACCAGTGTTCTATCACATATATCAGGGAATCCTATTTACTCACACACTACTGGAACATTAAAACACAATAGTGTGATTGTCTCTGGAAGAAAATTTTAAAGATTGACTTTTTTTCCTTTTTCAGAAAAGGGGGTGAGATCAAAAGCTAACTTTAATAGATGTTTGACTAAGGTCATACTGCTAGGAAATGGAACACTGAAGATGAAAGAGAACAAATAGATTTGGCTTTTGATCTCAGCCAAATCCTTTTGGCATTGTTTAGCTTTTATATAATACTTCAGTTTCAGGTGATATCATGAGAAAAATGAATTGGCTTTTGTCTTGAGGTTTCAATAGCTTAGTAATAGTTTCATATGTACCAAAGTTTAGGAAAATAGCGTCCTACTTTCTTAACGGTTAGGCTAGATTTTTTTTAATAGGATGCAGTCAGGTTAACTCTCACTATAATTGCCAACACTGTGAATGTGTAAACAAAAATATTGAAAAGCTAACAAGTTACATGCTGCATGTAAAAAGCCTGGCTTGAATTGTGACATAATTTACAAAGCACATATCCTTTTTAAAGATGCTAGTAAATTATGTACTGTTCTGACTTCACTGAGACCAGGATTTGGCCTTTAGAGAAATATGACATAGGAAACAGAATAGTATTCATTGCATTAAGAATGATAATGGTTCTCTTTTTATTTTAAGCTATTTGGACCATGTTTAAATTTAGAGTAATCTAGTGGTAAGCTATCAGAGTGAAATTCACCATTGTGCAGAATGCCAGCACAAGATTTTATGCACCAGTTACATCCCATTTAAACCCTAATTTAAGATTAAGGCCCCTGTTGACTTCAATGGTGCAGAATCAGGACCACTGATACTCTCATTTAGAGTTTTTAACTTTTTTTAATGGGGCGGGGGGGGAGATGCAGGAGGGCAGTATTCAGATAAAGGAAATTACACATCTGACAATTTTACTAAATTATTCCACAATTACAATCTGCTACTTCTTAAAACTACTAAAGACCGGAAACTTTGAAACCCTTATATCTTTCCAGGATTGAACATAACAAGTTCTAAAGAGAAATAGCCTACCAATATGAAATTAGTTCTTTCAAATCCTTTCATAACAGTGCCCATCTCATTTAAAAAAAATACTAAACTTGTTAAAATTCTCTAGGCAAAAATTGGGACTATTAAAGAAAATAAAATGAAGTAGTTGGAACTAAAGCTCTTCTATTGAATGATTATTATTGTTTGAAATAATTATTATTGATTTGTAAGTACCAGTTTAAAACAATGTAACAGCCCATTCTCCACTATACAGGACATACAGAGTCATAACTGTTAAAAACTGATTTTGTCATTTGTGCTTAATTAAGCTATCATTTCATACATTTTAATAAATGCTATTGATAGTGGCAACAAATCAATGTTGGAGTGGTATATTCAAAGCAAATATGTGATTTTTTCTCATATCAATAAGGAGTAACTTGGAGATGACAACATATACATGGTAATCAGTGATTTAACTTTATCACCCCCTCCTTAGTAAATGCAAAATTATATCTGTCATGCACTTATGTCTTCCCAGGGGCTAACAACAATTCTTTTTCAGCTCCTATAGAATCTAATGCTCCTCTCTGAGCCGGACCTGCTAAAACATACTACCCTTTGAACAAATGCAGCTATTAAGTCATTTTGCTGACTTGCTCAATATGTAATATTATGCTGACTCAAGCTGTGTTACCTTCAAAACATTTCACACAGCAGGAATTTAAGTTTCTAAAAATGTTTTCGTAGTGGATGTTTTATTCTGTATGGTTTGTGTTTGCAGTTGCCTTTCCCTAAAGAAGGAAATTCTGGATTGACTGTCTTCTGAAACTACTTAGTTGTTGTATATGAGAGGCAGATTCCTTGTTATCTCATCTATGTAGAAATCTGTACAGATGATAAGATACAGTTACAAATAAATATATCAAGAAGTTTTATATTGTAATAATAAACTTGTTATGGTGATCAGGCCCTAGGATTAAATTGTACAGCAAATTCTGATAATGACAATGGAAGTAGTTTCCAATTTGACTTTCAAACTTCTGATTACCTACTTTGTTCTCTGGGAAAGGGCAATTTCTACCCACCAGATAATAATTTACCTCTCCTAAAAGCTTCCATTATTATGAAAATATTATCCCCTCCTAATTTTATACCCAAACAAGCTTATGTCCAAGGAAGGGGGACTCAAAAGACTGCTCATCTTTTAGTTAGAATTAGCAATTTATGATAATTTTAAAGCAAGGTTTCCCACCAACTTTTTTGGGAACCTCATGGCACACCCCTGGTTGTAAAGCTAGCTATGAAAGAAATTAGGACGAAGTGACATTTATCTTTGAAAAAGTGGCACTGGGGGAATGGTCCTGAGCTCCAGGAACTCCTGTATTCTAATGCCAGATCTGAAACCTACTCCTCCTTCTGTTGCCTTGGGTAAATCACTTATCCTCATCTGTGAAATGGAGGTTATATAGTTTACTTACCTACTTCAAAAGGTGTGTACTGATAGTTAATTTGCTAATGCTCATAAAGTAACTTGAAAATAAAAAGCACTGTAAGCGCTAAGCACCTGGTAGGTCTACCAGCTGACAGCATCTAGGGGGGGGGGAAAAACCTAATATAATTGCATTATTTAAAACTCTTTTCATCCACACTGAAAGAGATCTTAATCTTCCTGGAGTAGGATGAAGCTCTTTTATTAATTATTGTTATTATTTATTATGATGATTGGCAAAAGACAAGAAATTCCATAGAAATAAACGAAGTCATGCATTTATCATCTTTACAACAGAAGACAAACTATATAGATGGGCACTGCCCACAAATCCTAGAAGTAATCTGGGGAAGAAAGGGATGACTTCCTACACACACCTCCACTCATAAGAGCATCATTCAAAATATGGCAGAAACTTCCTAGTCAGCCGCTACCCAACCTCTAGCCACAAACTGCAGTATATCATTTCTTCCTCCTTTATATTGTGCAAATCTCAGAGGATTTTCTTCTTGCTAAAAAAGGAAAAGGTATTCAATTCCTCTATAGATAGAATTTATTGTTTTACCTACTCTATTTCTGCTACTTAGGCGATTTGCAAGATTTGCTGAGCCTGCTTGGAGTCTTAAGATCTGGAGACAGACTAGAAAACCCTAATAAACTTAGACCTGATGCTGATGGGTGCAGAGAATGTGTAACTCCATTTTACTGATCAATACTTTAAATATGTAACTTCAAATACTGTCAGGATTTATTACCCTTTATGCAGTGGTGTAACCTGCTGGATCATCCTGAGTGAGTTAGGAGACACCTATAACAAATATACTCTGAATTATCACTCTCCATCATCTCAAATCAGTATCAATTTACTCTCCACCAAAAAAGCATATTCTGACATATTGGTGCCTCCCCCACTCTTATTCTGCACTCCTTAAAATGCCCGTACATGCTGACCTACATGGTCATATAATACACAAGGGAAAAAATGCCTTAAAAAAGGATTAGGAATAGAGGCTCAGACAAAGAATATACAAAGAGATTTGATATTTAAACCACTGCAGAAAGTTATTCAGTGAAGTAACAAGTAACAAACCATTTTATTTTACAGCTAATTGAACACATACTGTTGAAAAAAAGTCTGTATTGAAGTTTACCAAACTGGCTATCAAAATCTCAAAATCACTTCTTTATCTATATATTCTAGATTATCTTTCAGCTTTAACACCAAGTATTATATATTTAGAGATCATTTGAGTCGATTCAGCTCCATTCTCTCCATATGTGGCATTTCAGAGAATAGGAATATGTGAAAATACATGAAGTTGAAAATCCATCCAAGGTGGCTATCTAGAGACTAGCTTTCAACATTATTTTTAGACTATTTATAGGGCTGAACCATCTCCATCCCTGGAATATTTAAGTCTTATGAAGCTGGCAATTTTATCCCGGATATTTGTCGATTTGAAATGAGATGGTTGTTATTTCCACCAAGCGGATTTTAAAACTCCATGTCCTCAGGATCAATGTCCCTTTATAAGCATTTAAGAGGATGCTATATATTCCTGCCAAGGTATTAGCTTCCTGCCCAAATGCCACAAACATGGCAAAATTAAATTGGAATCTCTCTCTTCAAAGTTTACTCTTTAGAAAGACCAAAATTACTTGATATGGTGAACGTACATGATCACCAAGATGTATCTGAAAAGAACCAAAAGAACTCACTGGGCCTTAGAGCCTGGGCTCCAGCTCAACCCTGAACATCTACACTGAAAGTTTATAGCCCTGCAGTCTGAGCCCCATGATTGCAAGTCAGCTGATCCATGCCACGGGGCTTCTATTGCAGTGCAGACATACCCTCAGTGACTGGCCTCTTCAAGACTGCCTACTTGCATTACTGCCTATTGTTCATTGTTCGTGTTTGAATTTAGATCACCATTATTAGGGTTACCATATTTTGAGTGTCCAAAAAGAGGACACTCCACGGGGCCCCGGCCCCACCCCCAGCCCCGCCCATGCCCCCCGCCCCAACTCCACCCCTTCCCCAAAGTCCCCGCCCCAACTCTACCCCCTTCCCTGCTTTCCGCGAACATTTGATTCGCAGGAAGCCTGAAGCAGGCAGCAGGTAAGCTGGGGAGGGGGTGGGAGGAGTAGGCGCGGCCCAGTCTGGCTCCCCCAACCAAACGGCTTCCTCCGGCGGCCGGCCCCAGTGTCTCCAGCCTGGCTCGGCTCCTGGCATGCCGGCCCCAGGCCAGCCCCCAGCCGAGCACCCCGGCCCCGGCCCCCGGCCCAGCACCCCCGGCCCCGGCCCGGCCCAGCACCGCTGGCCCCCAGTCCAGCACCCCCGGCCCCGCACCCCGGGCCAGTCTCTGGCCAAGCACCCCCGGCCCAGCACCGCCGGCCCCGACCCGGCCCCCGGCCCAGCACCCAGCGGCGCCGGCCCCTCCCTATTTTCCCGGACATGTTCGGCTTTTTGGGATTTCCCCCCCAGACGGGGATTCGAGGCCCAAAAAGCCGGACATGTCTGGGAAAATCCGGACGTATGGTAACCCTAACCATTATGGGGGCATATTCTACCATGTGCTATAAAGACAACCACAGCTACATGCTAAATTCAAACACAAGAGATAGCAGAGAGCAGCCAGGACCAGCTCCTGCCCTCACTCATTTCCAACAGCAAGATCCCCTACAATGTTCTTTTGGGCCCTGAGCATCCTGCTGGCCAGCCATAATTCACACCCTCAGATCAATGGGATGTGTTTCATCTGTCCCTACTTTCACTGATAGTCACAGCCTCCATGTCCGGGGGCCTCCTGAGAAATTTCCTGTAGCTTAGAGGACAATATGGAATGAAAACAAATTTCAAAGCCTCAAACCATAAAACAGAATTGTCATGCTCTGGATCATCCTCTACAAAGCATCCAAATCATGTGTTCAGTATCCTAAGGCTTTATATCCTTGGGAGAAATTCTAAGGACCTGATTCTACAGACACTACATACTGTACATTACACCAAGAAATAATTCGGGTTTTTTCTCTCTCTCTCATTTTTTGTTTGTTTTTTAATTTCAAGTTATTTTGGGCCACAGTAATCTATCTAGTGAGAAATAGGGCATGACATTTTGCTGGTATAAGAAGCAAATACACTAAAGGCAAAGGAGCTGTACGCAGTTACACCAGCACATGATCTGGCCTTTGGATTTTTATGGCATTGCAAATAATTCACGGTTGTTTTTTTTTCTTTAGGCCTGATTTTGTAAGTGTTCTGCTACATCATTTCAAAGTTCTAGAAGATTCCTGTATTTCAAACAGACTTTTGGTTTCATAATCCTTAATGTCTGGGTCTGTGCAAGAAAAGGAGTTTGTTAAAAGATGGAACTATAATTTTGAAAAAAACACCTCACAAAAAACAAACAAAAAGTGAGCTCTGCATGTTTTCTAAATAAAGTACGTAAGAATTATATAAAAATAAACAAAATAATGTTTTATGAATTATGTCTTCTCTATGAAAATAAAAGGACCAGTTCCATCTGCTGAAACAGACCACATGATTGATTTATGCCATGATTATGGAATCATTGATACATATGCTTATATATAATATTTTATAGGGGGCATCAAGGGATCACACCATCTGGTAGACATCAATGATAGTACCTTCTTCTAAAGACTCTAGCAGCCAGATACCAAAATGATCACACAGAGGTTTTATTGTTTTCTTTTAAAATATGGAAATTTTCCAAGGAAAAGCAACAACAACAAAAAGTTAGAACAAAACCAAACCCAACTGCTCTAAGAAGCTCTCTTCTCAAAGGAAATGCTGGGAATCATCATTATTATGCCAGCAATGATGATGTTGCTCAGTAGTAATAGAAAATTCTAGACATGGAGATGAACTGTACTGCTGCTGTATTTAAACTGAAGATAAATACATTATTCTTCCTAAAAGAGTACATTGTGTTAGGTAGAACAACAAACACGCACATATAAACATTTAAAATTAAATATGATAATTCCCTAGCTCCATGAGCAAAATATCATTTTAAATTGTCCTTTTCCAAACAACATGGAGACTAGTAACAAAACTTTGGGAAAAAATAATTTCAACTACACAGATAGAATAATGGGTTCTAAATTAGCTGTTACCACTCATGAAAGAGATCTTCGAGTTATCATGGATAGTTCTCTGAAAACTTCAACTCAATGAGCAATGGTGGTCAAAAAGGCTAACAGAATGTTAGGAACTCTTAGAAAAGGGATAGAAAATAAGACAGAAAATATCATAATGGCACTATATGAAACCATGATGTACTCATATCTTGTCTACTATGTCCAGTTCTGGTCACTCCATCTCAAAAAGGATATAGCAGAACTGGAAAAGGTTCAGAGACGGTCAAAGGAGGGTGATTAAGGGTATGGAGCTGCTTCCATACAAGGAGAGACTAAAAAGATAGGGGTCCGGCTTACAAAAGAGATGATGGGGAGAAGGGGTCTGAAAAAGGCTATAAAGTCATTAGTGTGGAGAAAGTGAATAGAGAAATGTTATTTACCTTTTCACAAAATACAAAAACTAGGGGTCACTTGATTAAATTAATAGGCAACAGGTTTAATATAAACAAGAAGAAATACATTCTCACACAAGGCACAATTAACCTGTGGAAATTGCCATGATGTTCTGCTGGCCAAAACTATAATTGGTTAAAAAAAGAACTAGGTAAGTTCATGGAGGATAGGTGCATCAATGGCTATTTGCCAAGTCAGGGATACCACCCCATGCTTGGGGTGACCCTAAACTTCTGACTGCTAGTACCTGGGAGGGGAAGACATGGTAGACCATTCCAACTTGTATGAGTCTCTGTCACAGACAGATACTGGACTAGATGGACCATTGGTCTGGCTAAGTATGGCCATTCTTACATTCTAGTAAAGAGTTTGTTGCTGAATTTTGCATATTTATTGGTTGAAGAGTGCTGTACAATGTGAAGTTGTACAGAACAGAAAACAGTCTAGCAAAGATCATTATTTACATATAGACATTTAATATGACTCCAATAATGCTTTTTCCCCCTCACAATTTCAATTTCTGATTAACAAGCCCTAAGACTGCAAGAGTTAGCTCACTACAATTCACATTTATTCAATGAAGAGTCTCATTGCTATTATTAGTTGCTTATTGTTTATATTGCTATTTTAAGGGCTTAAGTGGGACTAAAGGTTATATGGACCTTATGCAGATTCTCTGTCCTGGTTGAACTTCATTCTAACAGATTTTATGGATGCTGGGTCTAGAGCTTCCAGATGCCAGGACTTGTGGACAAGAGTTGATCAAGTTTCATAGTGGAAAAATTGCTTTCCTAGCCAGGACCTACATAGTTCAGGACTTCCGTATTTTTTTTTTTTTTTTTTTGGCCAAGTAGGGTGGGAAATTAACAGACAACAGATATTTATATGAGATGTTTGGCCCCCAAAATCAAAACAAAATATTAATGGTTTGTAAGGGTCTGCCATAATCTGTTTTTAAAAGATAAGAATATACATTTTATTCTCATGATTTTCTCAGCACCAAAGTGCCTAAGAGAACAGAAATAATTTTCTAATTAAACATTTAACCAATTAAATCTAACGTTCCTTGAACTCAGATAAAGAAGATTAGTAAATGAAGTTGGTATGAGACAAGCTATCATTACCACGCTATTTTTTAAATGAACACTCATTGCTGTCTTGGAAATAACCACAACTAGACTCCATTCATTGATGTTTCCCACTGTCTTCACAATGTCTTTGAAGCATTTAAGTAGACATTGCCATCTTTAAGGTACGAGAACTGAATAATCACTTAAATGTTTTCCCAAGCATAAACCATTGTTTTAAACATTATACCTGAGCACCTTCTAAAATTACATGGATCTACCACAACTTCTAATAAATATTGATATTTAGTTCTCTCTGCTCTTCCCCAGACAGCAATTCAATATTTATTATTGTGACATAGTGAAGAAATGCCACAATTCTTCTTTTAGCGAAGAAATGAGTCTTAGACATTTTGTTGGACAAAACAGTACAATTTCATTGGTGATACTGCAACTCAGAACAAAAAGATTTGCATACAAGATGTGAAATTGAAGTTCTGGTAAGATGGGCTGATTGTATGGCATAAGCCCTAGCATCATGACTAAATTCCAATTTGGGTAATTACAAAAGGTCTACCTGAAATTCTCCCTGGAGCTTTAAATGCATGTAATATTGATTAGGACATACAGGCAAATGAATGACGTATACACGGATGGATTTAAGTGGCAGGCCACAATTTTATTTAACACTAGGGAGGGGCGTTATATTCCCTGCTTCTCCCTCTGACATATAAGGCATTTAATGGGGTGCTGTGTGGTGTTTAGGACTTCCACCATACAACCAATAGCTTGGGGTAAACCCACCTACACCTATTCCTAGAACTCAGCTTGCTTCTGAATCCCCTCCACCTGCCTCTGTGTGGGGTGAGGGTTAAGATTACCAAGGAAGGACCTCAGTCTGAAGACTCCAAGTCTCCCCTTTTTCCCATAGACAAAAGAACCACCATCAAAATCCTGGGTCTTGTTTACCTCTGAGATCTGGTCTCCTTTAGCCTTATCCAAGAAGGCTAATGGCATATTGGGCTGCATTAGTAGGAGCATTGCCAGCAGATCGAGGGAAGTGATTATTCATCTTGAATATTGCATCCAGTTTTGGGGCCCCAACTACAGAAAGGATGTAGACAAATTGGAAAGAGCCCAGCGGAGGGCAACGGAAATTATTAGGGGGATGGGACACGTGACTTATGAGGAGAGGCTGAGGGAACTGGGCTTATTTAGTCTGCAGAAAAGCTGGGGGGGGGGGATTTGATAGCAGCCTTCAACTACCTGAAGCAGGATTCCAAAGAGGATGGAACTAGGCTGTTCTCAGTGGTGGCAGATGACAGAACAAAAAGCAATGGTCTCAAGTTGCAGAGGGGGAGGTCTAGGTTGGATATTTGGAAAAAACTATTTCACTAGGAGGGTGGTGAAGCACTGGAATAGGTTACTTAGGGAGGTGGTGGAATCTTCATTCTTACGGGTTTTTAAGGCCCGGCTTGACAAAGCCCTGACTGGGATAATTTAGTTGGGGTTGATCCTGCTTTGAGCAGGGGGTTGGTCTAGATGACCTCCTGAGGTCTCTTCCAACCCTAATTTTCTATGATTCTATGATCCACACTAGACATCAGCCAAAAACTGCAACAAGCTAAACAGTCTTATTTCTCCTAATATTAAGCTTTTTAAGGCTAGGTCTACACTACCCGGTAGTTCGGTGGCAAGCAAATCGAACTTCTGGGTTTGACTTATCGCGTCTTGTCTGGACGAGATAAGTTGAACCCGGAAGTGCTCACCGTCGACTGCGGTACTCCAGCTCGGCGAGAGGAGTACCGCGAAGTCGACGGGGGAGCCTGCCTGCCGCGTCTGGACCGAGGTAAGTTCGAACTAAGGTACTTCGAACTTCAGCTACGTTATTCACATAGCTGAAGTTGCGTACCTTAGTTCGAATTGGGGGGTTAGTGTAGACCAGGCCTAAGTCTCACCTCTATAACCTAACTGTGCCTCCACAATTCTGCAAGGAAGCCAAAAAACGAGCCAAACTTCTTGCCACTTTCGACCAAAAATATCTTCCTGATCACAAAATGGGTGATTGAATAGACCTGCAACATCCTAAAGAACACAGCACCAACACTACACGTAAAGGGAGAGGGGAGGGGTAGCTAGCTGGAGCAAGAGGCTTTTGAAAAGCCTAGGGGAGCTTAAATAGATAGGGGAGGGGCACAAGAGCCCCCCAGCTACCCCATTCCCGCATCCCCAGACAATGGGAAGCCAGCAGACACATCTCTTCCAACACACACCTATACCGAAGGTGGCATTCCCCCTCCCAGCCACTCATGAGCTTGTGTCTGCCTACTATTCCCCCTTCAACACACACACGGCTCTGTCTACATCCCCTGCAGTCCATTCAAGATTGCTCCTTTTCTGCAGGGGAGGAGCATTCTTCTCTTCCTGTTTGTGTAGCACTGTTTGACAATACTTTTTATTGTTTAACATCTGTTGTGTTCCACCACAAAGCTGACCTCATCTCAATGATGGGAGAAGCATTTCCTGTATATATTCTGTATATACTTTGAATAGGACTGTATGGGAGAGGTAGTACTTTTGAGTGATACAAACTGCCACACTCCTTGAGTGGTTCTTTTCCTCTCTGGTCCTCACTGTACACCCAGCTCTCACCTGTGGCTCCAAGTAGCTATAAGTATTCAACAGCGGCCACACTCCGGTAAACTGCCTCGGCAGGTGGGCTAAACCAGGTGAAGGTAACTGGAAGTGTGGAAACTGACAGTGATTTAGAGATTGCCCTCCCAAGCAAACAAAGACTGTTCTGGTGGCCAAAGCAGAAGAGACCATATCTTGGTCCAAGGGCTTGAAAAGCAGTGCACCAATGTATTGTGGAAGGCAAAAGGCATGATGGGGCACTACAGAAGTCGTGGCTATTCAGTGCAGATAAAGAAGCCTCCAGCTGTAACAGCCTTTGTGCCACTAGGCCAAGCTTCAGCAGCCGAGAGAATGGGATTGTCCCAGTGCAATGACTCTCCCACTTTAATCAATCTCACACAGACGTCATTCATGCACATCTCTCTTCAAAAGTCCTGTGGCGATGGGGGAGTGGCAAAGCGACAGGTGAAGATGATTCCTGGCAGTCGTAGCCACAAGCCTGCATGCAGGCGACCTAGGACATTGGTCGCCCATCCCGGACCTAAGGGCAGCAGGGAAGCTCGGCAACACCCCAGGTGACAGAGAAGCCCTTTTCAGGATTGCACTGCTCTCCCTTTGTAAGGGAAGGGGCTAAAAAAGGTGCCTCAAACATTGCCTGCCCAAATTAAATCCGGACAGTTTACCACAGCTGGTGTATCATCCTCAACACAGTCGAAAACCAAGGATAACTAAAAAAGCACTAAAGATTGCTGCTTGGAACATCAGGACTATGATGAACAATTATGATACTTCTCGATTTGAAAGAAGAACAGCTCTCCTTTCAAAAGAGCTAGCCCAGTATGACACTGACATTGCAGTGCTCAGTGAAACTAGATTGGCAGACGAGGGTATTATTCAACTAAAGCAAGTTGACAGCAATATCAGAAATAATCGATTGTTAGTTGCCAGGGAAAAGCGTCGTACTTCTGCTATAGCTACCAAGATGCTCACCAATGACATTGTCTGCCCGATATGCTCATGAGCATGTGCGTCACGCTTTGGACTTCAGAGTCACTCCAGAATCCACAAAAAGAGATAGCATGAAAATGTCATTTTCAAACTGACAGATTACACACACACACACACACACACACACACACACACTTTGAATAGCACTTGGGGATCTTTCAGAATGGAAGGTGCTATGTGAATGTAAGAGATTTTCATTAACAACAGAATACTTATTTTCAAAATATTTTAGGGATGGTTAAAACAGCAGTATAATGAGATTTAAGGTGGAGATAGAAGCCATGCTGAAAGTTCAGATCAAAATTTCACCAAACATTAGCAGTGTTCATATTGGAGGATGTGTTCTGCCCCATTTCTACATCAGACAATTTTCATTTAGAACACATTGCACTGAAAAATAAACAATGAAATGCCACTAAACATGAAGTTTCCATGTACCCAATTAAATCACTGACTTTTTTTTTATATAAAGCAGTCTGTCATTGATTTAAAATAAAGAAAAATTAGACATGATTAGCTGAAGGCCAATGAAGGAAACCTTGTAAACCAGGGGGAAAAAATGACTGGACAATTTTTATCAATTGCAGGTAAACTTTTATAAAACTCAAATGAACAAAAGCACATTTTGTGCTACCTATCCTGTCTGATACAGTCACTCAGCCTCACTGAAGATAGCATTGGTTTTATTTTATTCAGAAGATTAAGTGCTCCTTCTGTGGACAAAAATACCTAGTCTCTACATACAGCTACCAAAAACAAAAAACAAAACAAAACCCGTCTCAAGGAAATGAGCTAGTTTTCCCTTCCTGAAAGAAACTCATAATATGAAGAGCATAACATCACCAATAACGAGATGAAATGGCATTGTAAACCACAGTAGAAATAACAAATCTATTATGAAGAACTCCCACCAGAAATCTTGGAAACTGGACAACTTACTGTCTGTTCTTATTTTATTTAGTCAGAGCAGAAAAATGAGAGGGAGATCTGTATGCCTGGATTTCAATTGGCTTTACTCATAACTTCCAATTGCATTCACTCACAGATGACTAATTGTTGTCTTCCGTTCTTGTCTTTCCTATTTGGCCAAACTGAACAGAAGGCAAAGATGTCTGCTGTCCCTTGACACATTAGTATTCATTACAGTGAAAAGTAAATGAGAACTATTTCATCTTCAGAGCACTATCCTAAGACATTAACATCTAATAACAATATTAAAGTCACATTACAGGTCTTTAATGTGTGGCAGTAATAACGCTGTCTAGTTTAATAAAAGTATGCATTAAAATAAATATTTGGGCTATCCACTCTTAGGAGTTTGAAAACAATATTAGTAGCAAGTTAGAGTTCAAGAGAGTTAAAACTAAATTGTAATAGAGCAGTGCTGGATAATTTTAATTGTTCTTATAACAACAGATTTCCTTCCTCCTCCCCTTCCCACCACTATTACTGTACACAGAAATACAAGGTTTTACGAATGTATCTTATGTTGGTAGCCTTTTAACAAATAGCCTGCAAGCACTGAGACTAAATGTAAACCCTGGAATTCTGCAGACTGGAATAACCACAGCAGTCATTACTTTACCAAATCTATAGCAATTCCTCACCAAATTCAAAAGATGTTCTACAGTGGAGAACAACTCTAACAGATACTTTTTTGTTGTGCTGCATAGGGAAATTGCACATTTTTAACATCTTTATTTAACCAGGGAAAGAAATCTCTGAGATAAGAGCTTCTTGTAAAAAAAGATGCCTGGTTAAGACAGCAAGCCATTACATCAAGCAAGCCAATCATCTGTCCAATATGGCATATTTATAGCTTAATTATATCCTTAATTTATTATACTAACATACCGTATAGATAAAATAAAATACAAAGACTATACAATGCTAATTGCTGCCAATGGTAGCTTCCAAATTAATTCAGTAACTACTAGGAAATGTGGTTCTACACTTACGGAATTCAGGATCAGCTTAAATTCTTCAGGAGCTCTACGTAATCAGATTCTACCTCTTTCATCTACTGTGTTGCAACCATTGCATTAGACAAAGAGATATTCTGCAATTACGCATTTTAACAAAAATAAGAAACAAAATAAATGTATGTATGCTGTTGGCTTCATGGAAAATGCAGCCAGCATTTTAATATTGTAATATATGCTCTCCTTCTATTTGTTTTGGGCTCATGACTGAGGCCTCCCTAACCAATCACGTTGCTTTACTGAGGATGGATAACTTGGAATTGTTGAAAGCTTTTAAATCATATTCTGACGTTCCCTAAAACAGCATATGAAAAGCTTTGGAACTGGAATTTCCTAGCACAGCAATGCTATGTGCTGCATGGTTTGTTGCTATTCCTTTTTTTTGCACAGCTACTTATATCAAATCAGTTGCAAGTGATGTCAGGTGAGATGAGCCAATACCAAACCCAGTGTCTTCCATTTGAAATGTCTGCATTTTATTCACCTGTAAAAAACATATCCTATTGTACTGCATACTGCATTTGATAGATTATTCAGCTGGCAGAATCTGTCTGAGCAAATGAACAAGTTGCACAACTCATCCTCCAAAATGTATTGAAAATCTTGGTAAAATTGGGTGCATACACTGTGGTACTTTCTTTACTCTTTTCATATTAAAATTTAGTCCTGGATTGACAGTGTGGAGGCTCTGGCCCTCTCTGACTTCCCAGACACATGCATTATCTGCAGCCCATACAAAATGCCCATGCAAAAGGAAGTCATCTTCTTTGCCTATCAGTTTGTTCATAAGTTCATTTACAGCTCCTCATCTGCCATCACATCAAATATAAACTTCCTGCCATCACCTTTAAAGCTCCATATTACTCTAAACATTCCTACTTATCCCCCCGTCAAGTTTCCCTTCACCAGCTCTGCCAATGTTCCCATCCTCATTCACCTGTCAGTTTTTTTCATACTTACCTTCTTCCATATACCTCTTATGCATTTTATGACCACCCTGAACTCTGCCCTCAAAATGCTCCTATCTGTGTACATTTAAGTTCTTAAAGGACCTGCTTCTGCCCTATTGCCTACATTGAATCTAGCTGAGTTGTATAAAAGTCTCTATTTGTTGTTCCCCTTTCCCTAAACTCTGTCTGCTATCTATCTACCATAGGGTTACCATATGTCCTCTTTTTCCTGGACGTGTCCGGCTTTTCGGCAGTCAAACCCCCGTCCAGGGGGAATTGCCAAAAAGCCGAACATGTCCGGGAAAATGGCGGCTCTGCTCCTCCCCGACTCTTCAGTTCTGTTTAAGAGCCGGGCTGCCCAAGCATTACCGGCTTTGGGCAGCCCCGTGCCTCCGGACCCTGCGCCGCCAGAGCCCGGGAGGGGAAGTGCCCGGCTGGGGGCACAGGGTCCGGAGGCATGGGGGCTGCCCAAAGCCGGTAGCGGTCGGGCAGCCCGGCTCTTAAACAGAACTGAAGAGTCGGGGAGGAGCAGAGCCGCCATTTTCCCGGACATGTTCGGCTTTTTGGCAATTCCCCCTGGACGGGGGTTTGACTGCCGAAAAGCCGGACACGTCCAGGAAAAAGAGGACATATGGTAACCCTATGGTAGATAGATAGCAGACAGAGTTTAGGGAAAGGGGAACAACAAATAGAGACTTTTATACAACTCAGCTAGATTCAATGTAGGCAATAGGGCAGAAGCAGGTCCTTTAAGAACTTAAATGTACACAGATAGGAGCATTTTGAGGGCAGAGTTCAGGGTGGTCATANGCCCAGCCTCCGGCTGGGCGCTTCCCCTCCCGGGCTCCAGCTGCGCTGGGGAAGTGCCGGCTGGGGGCGCAGGGTCTGGGGGCTGCCCGGCAAACCCTGAAGCCGGTAGCACTGGGGCAGCCCTTTCCCCCTGGCTGGGAGTGGAAGGGCGGAGGGGGCGGAGTTAGGGTGGGGAAGGGGCGGAGTTGGGGTGGGGCTAGGGGTGGGGAAATGGGCGGGGCCAGGGCCCGTGGAGGGTCCTCTTTTTTTATTTATGAGATATGGTAACCCTAATCTACCATTCCACTGTGAGCTCCTCAAAACAGGGGCCATCCCTCCTTAAATTTCTGGGAAGTGTCTAGCATATTGAGAGCGCTACCATAAACAAACAATAATAATCCACAAAATAAGTACATCAACAGTAGTACAGGCTTTCCAACACTGATTACCATGCTTCTACCCTGTTTTGAAAGAACCATACCTAGAGATTAGTTCAGTTTCCCTACCAATTCAATCATTGACCTCTCTTGTTGTGAATGAAGTTTCTGTGACTTTGGGTATAGAATGGTGACAGCACTTTCTAGGTGCCAAAGCTGCTCAGAATTATCCCTACAGAATTCTGCTTACACTTTTCCTTAACTATCTTACAATATGATTGTATGCCCTCAGAAGGATATGTGTGTGATAGAGCATGTGCACACATCTGAGAGTGCAGAAGTAGCCTTCATACTCTTTAGTATGTTCTGTATTTCCAAATAGTTGGTTTGGCTGAGATTGTACAGATTTCCCCTCCAACAGTTCAAGTCCCCATGGATTCAGAACTGATTTGTATCAACACTATAGAAGAGCAATTTTTCAGAATTTCCATTTCACAAAATGGAAATGGAAGATTTGGATTTTGTCCAAATTTGGGATACAAATAAATTTCTAAATCTCAAAAATGTCCATGTAATAGAAATTCCATTTTCCCAGCCAGCTCTAATTTTTCACACCATTTTTCAAGTATGCATGCACACACATGCTCACTACAGTACATTATTTTGGAAAGGATAAAGCTGTAATAAAAATGGAAAAAATGCCACAAAAATGTTTTGAAACCATTTATATTTATATATTATATGCATGCAGACCAGCTCTAAAGCTGGTCAAGAAACAGGAGGAAAAATTTGCAAAAAATTGTTGAATGTTTTCCTAATTATTTTTCAAATTTTGATATTAAGCATAAAATTTTAAAATTCTAAAAATTTTGATCAGCTCTAGTAAAATAGATTTTATTCAGCTTTGCAGAATCTCTATAGCATGATTATCCTTTAAGTAGACCCTTGAAAAGTCTTTTCTGCTGAACCAATCTAGTAAAATAGATTTTATTCAGCTTTGCAGAATCTCTATAGCATGATTATCCTTTAAGTAGACCCTTGAAAAGTCTTTTCTGCTGAACCAATCTGGACATATCATAGGGTACTCGAAAGCTGCAGAAGTCATTCTGATCAACTTGTGACTAACTGCCAAAGTTTATTCAGGAAGGCAATTTGGTTACATGCACAAAGTGTATCTAGCCACTTTTCCTCAGCAAGGCCAGAGATGGGTCTAAGTGTATGTCCTGTCTAGCTCAGGGGGTTGGATTGGATGACTTCTCAAGGTCTCTTCCAGCCCTACATTTCCATGATTTATATGACTGCAATTGGCATTTGTATATTTGTGTTGATTCCATCATTCCCTTTCATTTTTTGATAGAAAAGAGATGGAATTTAATGTACTGATAATTATTAAGATCCAGGAATAATTACTCCTAAAGATACACTAAGAAGGTGTAAAAGCACACACAAAAATACACATGGACTGTAACAATCTGTACACTGAAACCACAATTGGCATATGATTTATTGATTGCCCCGCTCCCATCAAATAAACAGTTATCAGCTAGTTAGAGAGTAAAATTACTAACTAAAATGATAGCAAAGGGAGATAAAAAGTAAGAGGGTCATGTAAGGGGGAAAAGATGCATTTTCAGCAAAGACAGTAAATGAGATGGAGAGTCAATGATAAAGAGATACATGCAGATCCTTCCAGACTATAAATAGATGCAGAAGAAAATGTTCTTGTAGCAACAATTAGATGTTTAGAGGGAGCCAGTACTAGAAAAGCAGAGTAGACAAGGAAGGGCTTGAGGTAGGCTGACCCCCATTTTTAAAGTGTGTATTAATAATTTCAGGGTAACCCAATCTGTATGGAGGGCCAGACAGAGGAGGATGGAGTCAGAACTGACTAAGAAAGCGTGAACTTAGTGTCAAATTGAAAACAAGTTTTGTAGCAACTGTAAATGGATGAGTTAAAATCATCATAATCATACAAGAAGGCCTCTGAAGTTCTGAATACACTCCTTTGATGTGTCCCTTTCCAAAGCAAATCCCGCTCCTTTTCCCTACTCTTTGTGGCCACCCCTCTACCTCATTTTACCCTCTCAACACCCTCCTGCCCCAAGTTCTCTCAATACATCACTGACTATTGGCTCTCCTTCTTCCTACATGCACCTGCAGTGTTTTGCTACTCGCTCAGAACTGGAGCAGGACAACTGAGTTTCCAGCAGCTGAGAGCAAGAAAACAGGAGGCACCAAGGGCTAGATGCACTAAGGGAGCTGGGTGTGGTGAGACTGAGCTTTGCTACACTTAACTTTTAGGCACCCTGCTGTCAGTGGAAACCTTGAGTTAGGTGCCCAGACTCCCTATACAATGTAGGCTGCCAGCCAGGCACCTAAGCAGGGAGTCTTAGAAGCTAGCAGCCTGAGTGGGGAACCACCTAAACTAGCCAGTAGTAAATACTGAGGAGATGGGTGAGAGTGCCTGTCTCCAAAGGGAAGTTAGACACCTCCCTCCAACCCAGAGGTACGTGCTTATTTCCGCTTGGGATTCAAATCCACAAATTCTCTCCTGGAGTTGGGTGACTAAGCCAGATCAGCCTTTTCCCAATAGCCCAGGGGTTAGGGCACTCACTGGGAAAATAGTAGACCTGTTTTCAAATCCCTGCTCTGCCTGATTTGAAACAGAGACTTGAATTTGGGTCTCCCATATCCTAAGTGAGTGCCCTGACTTCCAGGCTATGGGGTAATCTCAGGTGGGTCTCTCAATCTCTCCACTTTGTATGGATAATTAAATATTCACTAGAACGTGGACTTGAACTTGGGTCGCCTACATACCAGAGCATACCCTAAACATTGGGCTACAGAGTCAATCTCTCAGTTTAATTATTTATACAAAGTGGAACAGCTCCAACAAAAGAAACAGAGAGCAACCCACTTCAGAATATCCAATACCCTGCTGTTTAGGACACTCACCTGGCATGTGGGGGGCCAGCATTCCAGTCCCTGCTCCAAATCAAGCAGAGTGGGGGGGTCTGAAAACAGGTGTTTAACAATTGTATACATGTGTTTGATGGAACACTGGATTCTTTTTAAAAAGACAAAAGTTACTCTTACAAGCTATATGTTTTAGTTGTATACATCCTTTGGTAATGTATCTATTCTATGGAAATGTGTATGGCCCTCTATCAATTACGTGGACCAAGAATATTTGGTTATAATCATTTTGAAATCCCTAGTGGCTGCAGTTTTTCACATTTATAAGTGTTGATTAACAGGTTTAACCATGCATCGTACGAAAACTGAGTTGTGTGCTTCTGTTTATTTAAAATCACCTTGAGACTGACTGAAAATAAAATGTTGACAATTGTTTTTATGGATGTTTTCATGTTTTTGTTTCATATGTATAAACCTCTTGTGTCTCATTCTTTTTTTGCATTTGGTCGTATCTATGGAAATAAAACGAAATTACAAATTAGGTCTATGTTAATTTGTGGTATTTATTACCTACGGTCTATGGCTAGATTGTGTCACTTAGTCACAACAGAGCCACCCCGCCACAGAGAGCACACTGGGAGGCAGTGAAAGGGACATACAGAGGCAATACAGGTGCACAGCAGGGAGCGTGTGCACTGCTACAGCCCTTTGTGGGGGTGCAGACTGTGTCCCTCAACTGTCTGAAACCTAACAGGATGGTGTCTATTTTCCATCCTCTGCCCCAAAGATGCCATGTATCCTCAGGGAAGCATCTAGAGAGCAGTCCCTGTACTGTCTTGAGAACAAGGATTGCAGCTTTCCCTGACTCCTACTCCAGTGCTGCCTAATCACTCTGAACACTACACAACCATGGAAGGACTAAGCAGAATTTAGCCCATGAGGATTTGTGTATGTATGTCTCAACAGACATAACACAATTACAAATAAGATTGCCAGGTTGTATGTATCTGATGGGCCATCTCCTCAGGTCCTTATTCACTTTCTACTGAGTCCTTAATGAAACAGAATTCCCACTGAAGTCAACAGGAGTTTAGCATGAGTAAAGACAATGAAAATGGAGAGCCCAATGCAGAAAAATTGAAGATAAAATGGGAAAGATTATAAGGGCAACCACTGTATAAGAATTATACAGTTCATTTACTGAGGGCATGGGATCCACTGGACAGGCCAGGTGTTCTATGACCCAAACACAAGGATTCCTCCAAGGAAGAAAGGCTCACTTGTTCCAAGACTATTTGCTTTTATATTGCCACTTGTCTTCCACCAGATTATCGAAAACAAAGTTCCTATAGAAACCATCCTGATATGGTCTCCCCAAACCATTGTTGTCCTGGAATCTTCTTCATAGGACACAGTGTGTAGTTAATTTGTGAGTTTCTACCACGCTTTTAATGGAGAGAAGAGAATTTGTCAGTAGCTGGGCTAGCACCCCTCAACCCACAGATCCCAAACCCTCACAGAGCCTTCTGCAGTACTGAGAGAAAAAGGGAAACATTCCAAGAAACTGGCACTCCCCACCCTACCACACAAGCCTGGATGCACAGCAAGTGTCTCCCCTACACATTCCTGCACAGAAGAGGGCTTGGGGAGGGGCTGAGTTCCTAGGTTAGGATTTGGTCCTGTGAGTTTCTACTATCATATGGTTATATTTATTTACATATTGCATATATTTGAATCTGTATCTATGTGCTTACATTCTTGTGGAAGTATGTATTATTTACAAGTACATTTCGTAAGTAATAAAACCTTGTGGGATTTATTTTCCAAATAGACACGGCACCTACCAAGATGTCACTTTTCAAGTATTACTTAAACTTTTTATTTCCCAACTGTCAAAAGTGATTAAAGGGCAAATCTAGACTATTCATAGAATCACAGAATCATAGAAGATTAAGGTTGGAAGAGACCTCGGGAGGTCATCGAGTCCAACCCCCTGCTCAAAGCACAGGAGCGGATTTACCATGAAATAAACTATGTGGTGGCACGGGGCCCCCAAGAACAGGGGGCCCCCCAAAATGGAGGACAAATCTCATCTGACAACCAGCCCCTGAGTCCTGGCCGGCGGCGCAGCAGGGGTCAAGCAGGCAGGCATGCCATGGCCGGTGGCCCCATGCCGTTCCTGGAAGCGGCCAGCTGCTGACACATCTCTGTGTGCCCCTGGTGGGGATGGGAAGGCAGCTCTGCACACTGCTCCTCACACCGGGCAGCGTATGGAGACCCGCTGCTCCCCTACCCCAAAGGGGTGCCCAGAGATGTGCCAGCAGCAGGGCAGCTCCCTGCCTGCTCTGCCTCCCTCCCTTCACGCCACGCCACTCCCAGAAGCGGCCGGCATGTTCTTGTGGCCCCTGGGGGATGAGTGTCTCTACGTGCTGCCCCCGCTCCGAGCACTGACTCCACAGTTCCCATTGGCTGGGAACTGCGGCCAATGGGAGCTGTGGGGGGCAGCGGCGCTTGGAGACCCCCTGCTCCCTCCCCCCCCCCCGCCTAGGAGCCGCTGCCGGAGGGGTGTGTGTACCAGTCGCTTTGGGAGCCACGCTGCCAGAGGTAAGTAACATGATAATTTGATGCATATATTAAACTCAAATAAATTCCCTCCCCCCGACTTTACTTTGGTTAATTACCTTTAAGCCACCTCATTTGGCTGAAAAAGACTGGAATAGACACCTTGGACACCAATTGCTCATTAGGTTAGTGAGGAATTTTAAAATCTGTCCTTTCTTCTTCTTCTGGAGTAAAGGAAACATCTAAGTAGGGCAATTCATTATCACTCCTACTGACAGCACTAAATTAGATTTTCAAAGAATGATCTTTGACATTCTGTCTGAATCTGGAAAACATGAAATTAAATCTAACTTTTAAAGTGGGTTTATGACAAAGGAAGTAGCACATAAGCACTGAACTGTGTGTATCATGCATGGGATGGTTTGGGGTTCCAGGAAGAAGGTGCTTTATAAACCCTTTGAGTCCTGTGGGAGCCCTAAATGTTATAATTACTCCCATGCCATGTGTAGCCTTTCCTTGTGAGTGGCGGGTTTGGCATGGATGCAGTTGGTGTTTGTCAGCCATGTTCTTAGCATCATCAAGGATACCAAGGCACTGGTCACTCTGAAAGTGTAAAATCCAAATGCATATCCTCTATATGTCAAAATGTCTCATCTCCACTTTAGTACTGGACCACCCCAGAAATAACCATTGAAATAAGTTATGCAAACATTTGATCTGCAACAATGGAAAAATGCTTTCAGTATAGAGGAGATATATCTGTGCCTACTGAGAGCAGGTGGCCAACTGCCCCAATATAAGTAACTTGTAGCAGTGTAATTTAGTCCTAAATGCTCAGCTGCCTCTGCACTGAACCACCTCTTCCCAAAAATAACTACAAATGTTCAGAAAAGAACTGAGAAAGACGGAAAGATTTTATTAACGATCAACTATCTCTGATTGAATCATCACTCTCATCATCTCTGTCACCAGCCTTAATACCCTTACAATTGTATATGAAGACTGTATTAGGCATTCCCTATTCTTTTACTTTTATATTCTCCTATTCTGTCCCTTAAAACTCATCCTTTTTCTGGCTAGAAAAATAAAAAGGTATAATTATGACCTCACTTGAGCTTGTTTGGCTTTGCTGTCTGACAAAGCACGTCCCAATAGACATTTTATTTCTGAGAAATCCATTAAAGGCCCAGAAGGAGCCTACTCAACTAGATTCATGGTGTAAACAAATGTTATAGTGATAGTGGGAAATAAACACTTAACCCTTGTTAACATCTAATGGGGTAGGGTAATACCATACATTACTTACTTCCACAATCAGTATTTATATGATACTATAGATAAAATGCCCTTTTAAATTACTTTTATGAACTTTGATGAAACCTATTATTATAGTGGACTCACTTATCTTTAATATGACAATTCCCTGTGGGAAAAATACTAAGAACACATAATTCAAGAAAGCTGAGGGGTCTAACTCACAGGTATTCAGACACCAAGAAGAAAATCGTGCAAGTGCTTTGAATAAATAAGAGAGAGTTATATATAAAGTGACTGGCGTGACTGCCCAAAAGCAACCCCCAAAATATTTACTATTGTGGGACCACAAAAGGCCCATCGTTAAAGAGAATAAAACACACACATTTTTGTTTCTTTATTTTAACCCCGAAACAAAAATGTAAGAAAAGAAGATATTTCTATATGCCCCTTACACAGCTAAGCACAAGGCCTCATTCTACTAATGATAACTGCAACAACGGAACATTCACTGTATTGTTATTTAAGTCAAACACATGATGTTTCAGACCAAGAGACCTAAGCTTTGTGCTTTATTTGCATGGAGAAAAATATAGACTTACTTCCATGCTGCACTAGTTTACTAGCATCAGAGGATGCCATCAAAACATATAAACCTTCTCTTTGTAACCTCTGTCCCATCTCCTCTGTTTTTTTACAAAAGCAGGTTACAGTAATAGAACAACCTCACTTTACAAAATGCATACCTGGTTATTAGGTGCAGCAATTAAATACTTCTTTCAATTTAAATTGCAACCCCTGACTGTATACAGTGTATAGAAACATACAGGGTTGTCGCAGTTTGAAGATTTCATATTACCTCTTTAATTGTGGACATTTAGCAGACAGCCTCTTATTTTTAAGATACTGCTGACTTTCATTGACAATGTGGCCACAGGACAAGGCTAATAATTACCAGCACCAGTAGCAGCTTGTGGTTTTATATTACATTGAGGTAAATTACACTGGAATTAGAGTGGATTACTTTTATCAAATGGGGAATAAGCTGTTAATTAACTCCCCGCTGTAGCAATCTTTTTCTGAGCTTGCAACTGTTATTAGCTCTAGATTAAACTGTTGAATTAATTTCCCACTTACTTACTATTTCAAGAGTTTTTAATTTACCTGGCAGCAGTTTTAATAGGAAATTGTATTAGTGAACATAAATTGTTTTGGGGAAGGGTAAACAGTTTGTGATAATGTTTATTAAGTCATTTTGTTTGAGCAAAAATATAATTGCAGTTTTAATTAGTGCATGGTTGTCAGAGTATTAGGTTTGAGATTACATTATGGGTTTCTGAGAAAACAATCGCCCAGGTAATCCCAGCATTTATAACTGATAGCAAATAAAAAAACCTGTGTCAATACTGCATTGACTTGTTTTTGTGTGTGTATGCATGTGCTATGTTTTGGAAAGAAAAAGGAAAACATAATTCAAACTACGTTTTGTGCTATTATCTGAAGGTTTATGGTTTGCATTTAATATAAGAAAATTGAGCAGATTTGAACAAAGCAGGAAACTTTTGTCAACTGTAACATGTGTGAGGCAAAACTCTCACTTTTCACATTTAAAAGATTAGGATCTTTCAACAGGGCAATAACCCAGCCTACTTGCTTTAAATATATTGCATTTTCCAGTCCATAAGCAAGTAGTTGGGTGTAATGCTGAGCCTGAGGGATTCCTTTAGGTCATAAAAGAAAAATGTAGGGGAAAACAATTCATCTACCATAACAAATTGCACAGCCCATTTACTTTGTTACTTATTTGCTGTATTTATGGCTGTTCGTTTACAGTAGCTTGCTGTTTTCAGACGTTTGCAAATCTTATGTGTTCCATAAGAGATAATTAATATCCTTTTGGACAGTAATATAGATGGATTATTTTCTGTCTATAACATATTATACGAATGAGAAATTTCAGATAGTTATTGCCAAGAAAAATTCAATGTTATCCCTCCTTATAAATGCAACTAAAACACTTACTAACATTGTGTACCTAGTTGGCATCTAAGTATGGGCAACCAGTTCTACATTTGGACACCCAAATTCAATTTAGGATCCAGATTTTCAGAAGGTAGGCTTCTGAGCCCATATTCAGCCACCTAAATAATTTTCAGAAGTGCTGACCTAATTTTCAGAAGTGCTGAGCACCCGGTCAACAGAAGCTGCTGAGTGCTTGATACTTTTTTTAAAAATCAGGCCACCTATTTAGGAGTACACTGTGAAACCTAACTTTAGGCATCCATTTGAAAGTGCTGATCTAGGTGCTCAAATATCCTGTGTTTTTAAGTTATCGTTACACAACATGCATATATTGCTGTAAAATTCACAAGGTACTTAAATACAGAAAGATATACCTTCCTGCCATCCAGAGTTTAGGCACTCCAAAGAGATCTGAGCCCATAAATGTAGAATGGTGTTCTTAATGGTTGTGGTTTAATTAAGCCACAACTTTATTCTCTTAAAATAACTAGGAATAACCAGCAATAAATTGTACAGTGCAGGTCATCATTATTTCCCTAATCGTTTCCACCTATTTAGGGGGCTTCCATCAGCCAACCCCCTTTCCAACCTGTCCCAGTCAGCCTGTTGCTGGGACTCCACCCTCTCCGCTGAAGATGAGGAAAAAGGGGGGTATCTCCCTGAGGTTGCAGATATTCCTATAGAAGCCACTACCTCCTTTTTTCCAGATTCTTTAAGGTATGTGTGGTGGGGCGATTACCCCACACCTAGAGAGACTGGGCTGCGGCAGGCCTAGGCGCCTGCGTAGACGCGCGGCCAATCAGGAGGGGGCTTACTGGGAGCCAATAAGAAGACAGATTGGAGCCAGCCAATCAGGGCCCGGCTTAGACATATAAAAGGCTGCCCAGAGCAGGAGCAGTCAGTCTGTCCCAGGCCTTCAGAGGGGAAGGTCTGTCTCCAGAGCTGGGAGGCCAGCACCACGGACAGCGCAGTGCAGGCCAGCCTGAGAGAGTGGGAGAAGGCCCTACTCCATAGCCTGCTAGGCGGCAGGCCTGGGAGGAGGAGGCCTAGCGTAGTGAAGGGCTGTTGGGGAAGCGGTCCAGAGGGATAGTCAGAGGAGGAAGGAGAAGGAAGACAGTGAGACTGTCACACGAGGGCCTCTGGACCGGGACTCAGAGTAGTGGGCGGGCCTGAGTCCCCCCCCCCCACTTATTCCCCCTTGTTTGCTGTGCTGTCCCACGCACAGCCACGGGCCGCAGGGAGCGGCCGGTCAGAACCACACCGGGTCCTGGACTCTGAGGATCGGACTCGAGGGTGTGGGACTGTTGTTTAACACCACCCCCCGGAAGGGGGTGTGATTGGACAGAGGGGCACTGTCGGAGGGCAGTGCTCCGGAAGAGGACGCCGACGTCGGGAGCAACGCAAGTCCGTGCACCCCACAGAGGCGCGACGACAGGCGGAACGCCACCCAAGGAGGGCGCTCTACTGGCATAAAACTAATTCCCCGAAGCGGCCAGGAGGAGGCGCCACAGCGGTGAGCAACCGACGCTGTCACAGTATGCTTCCCCTAAATCGACTTTTTAACTCCCGTTTATCAGGGAACCATAACCCCTCCGTAGTTCTGGATATTTGTCACATCTGCTACCTCCTAAGTTATGACAATCTTGACCTAACCTCCTTACCTACTGCTCCTATCCACTGTGGGAAAGGTGAAAAAAATAACTTGCACTGCCTTGACCAATCTGGCGGTGACAGAATTTTTTTTCCCACCCCGAAAGAAAACGGAAGCGAGCAGTGCAAGCCCACAGCAGACCATAAAACACAGTCCTACTCAGATCCTAAGGGTCCCGTGTAGTTTAGTAATTCATGGCAAAGAGAATTCCCTCCAAAATGCAGAGGGTATATAGATACCCTCCCTTTTCCTCCCCTGGCCCCCAGTGCACATGGTGGGTCAGTGCCTCAACCTGACCTGGCCACTTCCTATTCCGCCCACCTTTGGCTCCTCTCAGGTAAGTCTGTCCCCCCTTTCCTTCTCTCTCATAACCCATATGCAGTAGGGATCCTTAAAGGAGCCCTGTCCTTTCTTTCCTGCTGCCCAGACAAAAAATTACTGCATTCAGTTGCAGTGAGAATATTTTAAGATTGGTCTCCTGTGGACAAGTTCCCATGAGGTGTTGAGTGAGCTGAAATTTCACTAAGTGAATGGGAGTTGAAAGTGAACAGCACCTCCCAGGATTAGGCTTCATGTATTCAACTACAACACTGCCTTTAAATGTAAGCCACTTCACCAAACAGCTCTTCATTTTGTAGCTATGCCCTCCACTGTTTAGTCACAGTCAGCATCCTCAAAGAGACATCAATAGAAACTCCAAGGAGGCAACAGCACAAACTTCTTTCTTTCACAAACAAAGCAAAAAAATGTATTATTTTATATTGTGGCTTTTCTATCTTTTTTCCTCGATCATAGAATCTGAAGGTTGGAAGGGACCTCAGGAGGTCATCTAGTCCAACCTCCTGCTCAAAGCGGGACCACTCCCCAACTATTTTTTTTGCCCCAGGTCCCTAAATGGCCTTCGCACGGATTGAACTCACAACCCTAGGTTTAACAGGCCAGTGCGCAAACCACTGAGCTTCCCCCTTGATGTCAGTGTTCAAAGCAGCAAATATATAATAAACTGCTTAGGCAGTTGTCAAAATCAGCCAGTTTCATTTCAGCATTTAATTATTCCAAAAAGTTGTTTATTGCCTCACATTGCTGCAAAGGGCCACCATGAACATTAACCTTAGGTAGATTTTAAAACTGTCTCAGTATAAAACCATATGTTCCCTAAAATCTACAGGAAATAGAATGTTTGATATACCCAAGACAAATATGTGTATATTAATTTCGTACTGCAATAGGGTTAAGCATAAGATTGGATAATGGTGACTTGCTACCTGTAGACTTAGAAATCTTTTTAGCATTTTGAAAATTGAGACCAGTCCAGTTTATGGCTTAGTAAGGTCTCGTCTTGAGGTCAGGAATGTTAGATTCCAGGCTCGATCACTTTTAATCCTTTTGAACTTGGTAATTACCTTTTGCTATAAACAGTGATTTGGACTATGTCTAATGTTTGTTATTGTCTATATTTATTTATTTCTTCCATCATTTATACATATAACATGATCTTTGGTTCCAAGAAAATCATGTACTTTGAAGACACAAAGATAATTAATACCCATTCACAACATCTTCCAGCCATTACAAATAATGACTTACAGATGGACATAACCCACAGCCCTAAGCCTGTTATTTTTCTGGGTGTAGTAATTAACTTCTATTGTATATTCCATTATTACCTTTTAAATGCAGTTTGTACTCTCCAGTTAATATTTTTGGTGACATTATGATTTATGTTAAGCGCTACATTCTGGCTGCCCTGGCACATATACAGTACACGTAAATTAAGGAAAGGCACAGATAGCCCCTTTCCTCGTCACCAGAGCTTGCCCTGCATTTACAAGGTGGATGCGATAGACTGGCTAGATGTACTCCGCACTTCAGGGAATCTAGGTTTAGGGGAGTGGAGGAAAGGACAGGGCCTCACCACTCCTGCACATCAGTTGGTGGCTGGTGCTACAGGAAACACTTTACACCTTTAAAAGGAGGTACAAAAGCTGCTTCTAAACAAGCTGCCCTAGCAGCATTCTGTCTCCTTCAGTATTTCACAGACAGAATGCCTCTAGCAAGTCACTCACTAGTATAAGTTCCTACTCCCTATCCCACTTCAGCTCCTGCTGTAAAATACATAGTAGTAGTAACAACAGTAGCAGTATAAAAGCTATAACAGAGCTCTAACAATTAAGAAAATAGGAGGTTTGAAGAATTTAGGCCTCAAAGTAGCAGAGCATTTAAGCACATGCTTAGCTTTAAGCAAGTGAATGGTCTCATTGACATTCAATGGCACAACTTATTTGCTCATAGGCAAGTATGTACTTAAGTGCTCTGCTGAATTGGGCCTTAGATGTTCATGATAAAATTACATTTGTGATTATTCCTTAAGTGATTGCTGTAAGAAAATATAGTTAACTCAAAGATTACAAATAATTTGAAATCCAACATTTTCAAATTTAGCTGCCTAAAGTTAGGCATACCTCCACCCTTAATTAAATGACCTGATTTTCTGAGGTGTTATACAATGAGTTCTGTGCTGACATCTCAGAAAGTCAAATCACGTATTTTACTGCCTAACCACAGGCCCCCAAGTTTGAACATTTTGGTATCAGTCTGTATTTCGCTAATTTGATATTCTGTTTAATGAGTAGGCAGAAGTACTGCCCAAACTGAGGAGCAGACCATACAGTCCGCATACTGTGACAACTCCAGCTGAATACCAAGCTTTAAGGCCTGCCATGGCGGTTGACCTTAGGGATTCTGTATTGTGTTGGGAAATAAAATTTAGACATAGATACCAGCAATAACAGCTATATTACTGAAATAAACATAGTAACTCTGAGAACTGCTACTGAACATTTGACGTTATTTGCTCCCCTACATCAGCACTATTTTTCCTGCCCTACATTATCTCCGTGAGGTGTGGTCAATGTTAAGCACCATCATTTGCTGTGAAAAAAAGTTTGCAATGCGCTTTTTTAAAATACAAGCAAAAACATAAAAACATTCAATGGGAGTTTATTCAATTAATTTTAGTTTCCAATTTATAAAGATTTTACTATTCATGCAATGGAAAATGAGAATTAAAATGTGCCTGAATATGCAATATGCTGACACCAAGCTTAGTTTTACAGCCTTTTTAATACAAAAGTAATTTTAAAAATAATAGGCTTAAAAGAGTAAAAAACAAAAACTAATAGTTTTACTAAATTACCTTTTTATTACATGGTTTCAATTAGCATTTTTTCCTCTCAAAGATACAAATTACTGTTTTCTCTGGAAAGAATTAGGAGATGATAGAAATACAGAGAAAACTTCGACCAAATGCTGGACTTAACCCCAATTGAAAGCATACGTCCACATAATTTCCAGAATGGACTTGTTCTTGCAAATACTGCAAACATTAACAATTCTTACAAGTGTACATGAGTTATGAGACATGCTTCTCGCATATGGTAATACATATTATTCTACTAAACTCATTAGTTATTACATTTAATATATACAAAGCTAAGAATTACAAATAATAAAATGTTTTCCATATGAATGTGGTTTTCGATTTCTTTGAAGTCATAAGAAAGATGCTGTGGTATTAGTCAAGGTATTATGCTATAGCATAAGGAAAATATTATACTACAGGTGCAGAAAAGATTTATCCCACATGTTATCAGGCTACATCTGGTGTAAACACAGTGAATTAATCTTTAGTTCCTTTGGGGTTTAAATCTTACAGGTCAAAAAGAAAATGGCTCAACTCTTAAATGATATAGCTCCATGTATTGTCAGAACCTTTTACATCATCTACCAAAGATTTTGTGATACAATGGTTTCAACATTCATTTTTTTTAAATGAAAAAGCTTGAAGTAGGCAGATGAAAAAGTAAAGAAATAACCACAACCAGAAAAAAAAGTGTTGCTCCTGCTAACATTACAACAGTGTGGTACCATAGTACAACTATATTGAAGGTATGTGTTAGTTCAAGTTTCCCATTGTAAAAAGCTAGTTTTTGTTTCTTCCAAGATTAACAAACCCATTGGAAAAAAATGTGCCCTAATATTAAATTTCACACACAATATACTATATCTGCCTAAGCTTTTGGAGTGTATTTGTGTTTAAAAAAAGTTTGACAATTTAAAATTTTGTCTATAGAAGCACTTTTAAAATACAATTACAAAAAAATTTCAATTTAAGAAAATAAAAAATATTGCTAGTGATTTGTTCATACTGGAGCTGATGCATAGCAAATCATACATTAGATTAAATTAGTCTCTTTTTCAGTTCACAAATTGTCCTTAGGTAGCAGAAAATTTTCTCAATTATGTTAGTTATTTGAAATTATTCACTAATAGTGAAATACACACCGGGTAGCTTGCATAATTTAAGTCCAACATAAATGCTTCTGCTGGTCCTCTTCACAAGGGTGAATTTCCCCCCAAATAATTTCTGCAGAATGTTCTTGAACTCTGAAGAGTCACAACTCTCAAATTCTGCTGACCAGATTTGATTAAACATATACCAGCTATTTTTTCTATTCCCTGACTGGATAAGTATAACTCTTAGAATCAGGTTTCTTGTGTAAATATTTGCATTTAGGAATTCCAAATGTCCTTTCAACAAATATTCTCTATTATTCATCCTATTTATTTATATTTAACCTAATATTATGTGGCCTAAATATTATAGCATATATGTGAAATCATTCTATGTCACATGACCCCTTATCCATACTGTGAACACAACGTTGTTGAGTAGAATGATGGAGCTTTAGCATTCATTATACAATTTCAGTTTATGCCATTTCTCATTCTACTTTTTAAATCTCCATTAAGCAGAAAACAAGAATTCCAAAAAGTATACAGATTTTGTGATGTGCATAAATATTCAGTACAGGCTAACTTGTGATCACAATACTCTCACAAACTGAAGGACACAGTCTTGAAAATTTACCAAGTTGCCTAACTCATTGTTATTGTAATAGAAACTGTACACATATATAGGTGTTTATAAGCTAGAAATTAATATGTATTATGAAAAAGAAATAGCATAATTACAGCAAATACATGATTTTCTTCTCTGGAGAATTTCACATGTACCACACCAATGGCACAACACATATTATATTAAATACTATGTGATCAACAATATAACCACCACTGGACTGTGTTAGATTGGCCTTTGTGTTAACTTTCTCTCTGATACAAATCATGCTACATATTATAGTACTACACATTAAGGTAGTAACAGTGCTACTGTCAAACTAATTTTGGCCCAAGAAAGTTATAGATACAGGCTTGCTTGTTCAAGTTGTTATAGCTAGAATTTGGAGGTGTAAGGGTGAACAAAATTAATGAAATTATATTATAAAGCATATAAACATTTAGAGACCAATTTTACATTAGTTTGGTGTACACACACACTTTATATATAATATATAGATGAACGCATAGACAGAGCCATAGGCAGTGCTTAAAGTGTGTTGGGTTGCAACAGGTCACAGACACAGGGAATAAAATTTCTAAAAAATGAGCTGGGTCACCCAGGCACAGAATTTTAGTACTGTGGGGAGGAGAATCCCTTTGAGTCTCTGCTTTCCCCGCTTGCCCACCTCCTGAGGAACAGCAGACAATCAGGCTCCTGCAGGAAGCAGGTAGAACTCTTTCACCATTCTCACAGGAGGGGAGGGAGGGAGGAGCAGAAAGAGCCCAGCAGCTCAAGGCAGCTCCGCAACATTCCCTCCCCACCCAACACCATGAGCAACAGAAGAGCAACTCTATTTCTCCGCCATCCCTCCCAGAAATACCTGTCCTTGTAAGGGGGACAGGAGATCCTGAAGCAGCTCACCCCAAACTTGAGAGGGGGGTGAAGAAGTTGCATTAGAAGTGGGGGAAACTGCAGAAGGCATGGGGGAAGGGGTGTCTGTAGGGTTCAACAGATGGGGAGCAGAATTAATTGGGGGACAGGATTGATTTGGAGGTTGGGGAAGATTTAATTTCTGGGCAGAGGGACAGGCAGATGTGGAGGTGATGACAGACGCCCCCCCACACACACAACACACACACTTTTTTCAGGCTACTTTAAGCACTGCCCACAGGTATAGCTATACTGACAGAGATGGATAGACAGCATACGTCTTCCTATTCATCTGTCTCGCTACTTGAAACATGCAAGCCTCAAGGTTAAAGAAGCAAAATTCTATACAGCTGTACAAAATAATAGTTAAACAAAGCTTATAACTAGAGCCAAATACAGTCATTTGCATGAGATATAAATAGTAGTAAACACCTTGGATTTGAAGAGTCTTGAGCTTTGCAAACTTTATCTGGGTTTCATCAGGAAAAAACAAAGTTCTTAAATCTGGAAAAAAAACACACTGTTAAAAGCACTTATATGTTATTGAAATAGAATTCCATCTGCTAACAATATAGCTTTTTAAATTCTACATATACAGATTGACCAGATATCACCAGTTTAAAAATCTCTGGAGAAGCTAATAAGTGGCAAAGGTATGTTTTCATTTGTTCATCTATGTAAGTGTATGAGGTTTTTTGTCTACATGAGGTGGTTCCCACAAGTGTTTAACACTGATGACTCTCCCAAGGTGGAAATCTCAAAAAGCTTCATTACTCACAAAAGCACATGTTCTCCAAGGAGAGATCACAGAGGAGAAGTGTCATATGATTGTTTACCTCTTCAAAATGACGGCTGGGAATCAGTACAAGTAAGCAAGACTCACTATGACTGGCAGTCACAACGTGAAGCCAATATACTACAAACTTAGCTCAGTACCAGCAGCGTTGTGTATGAGTCAGGTATGCTGTAAAATTTCAATGATGCCTTTAAATTCTAATGGTTTCAAGCTGCTGTAAACTTCTGCAGCAATCAAAAATAATCTGTCATGGGACTGAGGGGTATGAACATCATGTCATAGCCACTCTGCTGTTAGATTTATTGGAGGGTAAGGCATGTCATTTATGCACCAATTCACAGGAGAAAAAAGCAATCCCTATGAAGTTAATCTAATAATAGACTGGAAAGCAATGATTACTGTTTCATGTGCACTAGCTATTTGTAGCAGTGATTGGCCTAATTCAGCAGGCCTCACTTGTCAGAGCTCTGGGATTAACAAGTGTTTAGTTGAAAACCTATTGGGAAACATCAAGAAATAGTTTAATGAGGATCAAAAGTCTTCCATTTCTGGGTCACTGAAACCCTTCCTGCCTCTACCCCCACCTTTAAAGAGCTTGTTGGAAAAGACTTATTCTGGATATAAAACAAATGCTGTGGAATGGTAGTTTTAATGAATCTACACTATTATCAACACATTTTTCACAATAAAGGAGTTTGATCTAGCAATCCTTATTCAGGCAAAACTCCCAGGAAAGTGAGCAGAGTTTTTGCTAAAGTGTGACTGCAGGATCAGGCCCACTGTAATACAAAAACATATGCAGCCCCTTCTGCTTATAGAGCACTTTACAAACAACAATTAACCATCTAATTCTCAGAACAGCCCTGTGAGGTAGTTAAAAATCAGTCTTATTAACCCCATTTTATAGACAGGGAAGCTGAGAATAGCAAATCTTAAACTAAGAGCCACATCACACAGCAAGACACTGGCAGACCTGAGACTGAAACTCAAAAGATCTTGATTCCCAAGCCCATGCTCAGTCCACTAGACATGCAGCCTCCTGCTAAATGTCCTTAAACATTTCTCAATTCTGAAAACAACTTGTACAAAAGCTCTCCAGTCCCCAAGTTATTTATGTGCAGTAGTGTTAAAGAACCCTGGGAAAGACTTTGCCTTTCAACTTTCAATAAGAGAAATCCAAACTAAATTGCGGGAAGGGATGCTATTCTCCTTCACACATAGACTTGTAATTCACGTTAGAGCCACAGGAATGACTTGTATGGACAAAAGACAACATAGCTCTTGTCAACAGGAAAATCAGAAGTTAATCATCCCCTCATCGTATAACTCATTTTTCTCAGAAAAATTAAACTACTTTTTTAGCATGGAATGGAGCAAAGCTGCCAAAAAAAAAAAAAAAAAAGATTTTGTGTGTGTGTGTAATTTAGGTACCCCCTCCTTTCTACACACATGTTGCCGCCTCCATTCCCTCAGCAAGAAAATCACATGAATAGCAGGAAGCAGCTGAGAACAATAATCCGCATAGACTAAAACCTACATTTTTAAAAAACTGAAATAGATTGTGCTACTCAAAGCAGCATTAACAGAGAGGTCACAAAGCACTGGCCAGGAGCAAATGGCAATGCTGCCACTGTTCTGATGGATCAGACAGAAGAGTGGAGAAGCAGTCCCTTTGTGGACCCAGTCAGAGCTTGAAGGGGTGGGGCTAATGTTTTGTGCCACTCCCCAGCAGACTGCTAAATCAGGCTGCATTCTCTCCTCTGGCCAAGTCTTTCCCCTCTCTCTTGGTCCTACACAAAAGAAGAGATGCTATGTTGGGCCAGCAAATCAAATCCTTTGTCCTTTTTCAGCTACCCATTCCTCTCTTACACCTTTTTATTGGCCACAAAAATTCCAGCTCATTTCTCAGTAAGGAACAGGGTATGCAATTCAAGCCTACCAAATTGTTAAATGTGACCAGCGGCATAATACTATCAGTACATCCTGTCATACAGAATATTGTATCTGCCAAACTTCTCAGTGGCTAGGGAATCTGGAGCCCCGGATGCATTCTCTGACATTAAAAACAATGAAAGAAAGTTTTATGTTTTTAAACTATAACTAAAATACCCTTGTTAACTGACAAGTATTCTCTAGAATCTTAATGTTTTGCAGACTATTAATGGAAAGAAAATTTAAAATTCATGATCAGTTATTTGCACTAGAAATCTAATCCTAAGAATTATGCTCATTCAGACATGTGACCTATCTGTTCAATTAAATCAGAGCTTTTACTGGCACAGATAAAAGCAAGATAGCCAAAGCTATATCAAACTTTAGCCAATAAAATACTCGAGACTCCACTCAGTGCTTCTAAACGAGTGAAACAATTATACAAATGCAGACCTGTTTCTTTAGCAGTGGCAATATCTGGCACTATAAATAGTCAAACTTGGCCAGCAATATCAATATAGAGTATCAAGCTCCTAGGTGCTCAGAATCTAATACAGAAAGCACCTGAATCACTGTTAAACTAAAATTAATCTAGAGTGCATGTCTTTTAGTGCAGAAAATGCTTGCTTAATTTTTAATCTGGGATTTAGCACAGAAACTCAGTGGACAATATTTGTATTTTACTTTAATTCCCTATTGAAAGGGTAGAGCCACTTTGAAAAACATCACAAGCCTGACACATTCAAATTACACTGATTTTGGTAACTGCATTTTCATACAAAAGAATAACATCTTGGACTTGTTCTGCACCCAAGAAGATTTACACACTAGAATTTTTTAAGTGTAGAGCAAAAAATCCCAAATTTTAGTTGGATTCATTATATATATAGCAACATGTGTAAAACTGTAGTAAGAAATTAACTACTTATGAGAAAAATCCTTTTTTTCCTGTGCATACCTTGGAAGTGATGCATGTAGTTCCTTAACTGGTTTATGTTAGGAAGCATGTATAATTCCACCAATATATTGCACTGTTTATCATTACAATTCATGGCATCCCAAGAAAGCATTGCAGGAACAGCATTGATATTCCACAGAAGACAAATATTGATTGAACCAGATAGAGCATTTATAACGACAGGAATTCCACAAACAAACTGGCACATCTTGACACATGTGAAAGCAAACCTTTGAGATGCCAAACAGAAGATGTGGAGCATGGAAGTCACATTGCTAGCTGTCAACCAGCAAGAATGTACATGTGTGACATGTGAGTGATAACATCAGACAACACAGCTCACCCATTTCTGTAAATGCCCCCTAATTTTCTTGGACAGGAAAGTGTAGCCTTAGCAAAAACACCCAGGAGCTCAATATCCACTTACCTGACTAATCAATTTGGCATTAAAAAAAGAAATAAATAAATAGCAAATCTTAAAGCTGAATGCTCTTTTACTACCTTAAACTGGCTATTTGCATTATTGTCAATGATTTGTATTACAGTAGCACATAAAATATGGTACGTGCTGTACATATAAAAAGGCAAAGATGCTGCCCCAAAGAGCTTACAATCTGAAAAACAGTCACAGATAAAGAGTAAGAGAAAGAGGTACAAGAATAAGAGTAAGTGATCAAGATGATAATAGGACACATCTTGAGAGTTCCATCATGTCTCGATGATGATGACGATATATAGCTGGCTAGTTTTTTGAACTCAGAGTAGAAATGGATCTTGATAGGGATTTGAATGCAGAAAGGGTAAGACCATCCAAGGAAAGCATCTGATATATAGAAAGTGTCATGAAAGAAAGCACTGTTGTAGGAGCAGACAAACAAGATGTTAAGATTAGCATCGTTGGCTGAGTAGAGAAGACAGGAGATCAGACAATACGAGACAAGGAGAGATAAGTAAGGAGAGGCAGAGTAATGCCAAGCCTTGAAAACAAGGCAAGAAGCTTGAATGTGATTCAATGGAGAAAGGGGACCAATTGGAAGGATTTTCAAAAAAGGGGGTGATATGGTTATATTGATGGGTAGGAACCTACCAAATTCACAGCCATGAAAAACGCATCATGGTCAATGAAATCTGGTCCCGCCCCCATGAAATCTGGTCTTTTGTGTGCTTGTATCCTATTCTATACAGATTTCATGGGGGGAGACCAGCATTTCTCAAATTGGGAAAATTTGGAATTTGGAAAACTCCAAAAGGGAGTTGCAGGGGGGCCACATGGTTATTTTAGAGGGGGTCACGGTATTGCCACCCTTACTTCTGCACTGCCTTCAGAACTGGGAAGCCGGAGAGTGGCAGCTGTTGGCCAGGCGCCCAGCTCTGAAGGCAGCCCCCCCCACCAGCAGGAGCACAGAAGCAATACCATACCATGCCACCCTTACTTCTGCACTGCTGCCTTCAGAGCTAGGTGTCCAGAGTGTGGCAGCTGTTGACTAAGGGCCCAGCTCTGCAGGCAACAGCACAGAAGTAAGTGTGGCAATAACATACAATGCCATCCTTACTTCTGCGCTGCTGCTGGCGGCAGCTCTGCCTTCAGAGTTGGGTTCCCGGCAGCAGTGCAGAAGTATGGGTAGCAGTACCGCAACCCCACCTATAAATCCTTGCGACCTCCCACACACAACTCCTTTTTAGTCAGAATCCTTACAATTACACCACCACGAAATTTCAGATTTAAATAGCTGAAATAATGAAATTTACAATTTATAAAATCCTATGACCGTGAAATTGACCAAAATAGACTATGAATTCGGTAGGGCCCTATTGATGGGCAAAGAAGCCAATCTCAGCGTTAGTTCCTATGTACAATGCTTGACTAAAATTTGTCTGGGTACACAAATTCTCATCAGCGTTGGGACTTTTCATCAAACAGCACCCTTGCTGGGCAAAAGACAGATATAACAAGCAATTTCCCCCTCACATAATAAGCTACTGAGGAGAAAAAAATCATCTGTAACTCCAAATGATGGCTTCTAGTTACAAGCAATGCTCCAGACCAGGAAGACTGACCTAAATCCTGATAACATGTCTACAATGCTTAATAGATTTTTGCATAGGGATAGTCAAGCCTGGCAGCAAAAAAACTTTCAGTAATCTGAAGTTGGCAAATAGTTGCCATTTACACCAAATGAACGTCATCTAGGTTTTTATAAAGCCTACATTATTCTGATATATTTCAAATACACATCCAAGATTTTCTCATAACAGTTTTTAAGGGCCAAATTTGCACGTATAAACACCAAAAACTAACCAATGGATCCACTGCATTTTCCATACATCACACAGAGGGACTCTGTTAAGAGCCCGCTATAGCTAGCAGAAGCTGGTCCCATGCAACCAGCAAAGATGCATCCATCTTGTTAACAGTGTGAACCTTCCCACTCCTTTCTAAGACTCTGCTTGCCTTTGAGACTTCTGCCTTCTTTCTCCACTGATCTGCATAAGTCATATTCTGACTCTGTGTACTGAATCAGCAGGAGTGGAAGTTTCTTTCAATTTCTCCCTGACCACATCTCTTGTTTCTGTACCTTTACATGAAATGAAATAAATAGAATGAAAGACACCAACATATCTTAATCTTTTTGTATGGGACAATAGAACACTGTGCACATAGAGGCACAAAAGAAATGTAGAGCTGGCATATGGACAGAATTATATACTGGTGTGATACCTGGGATGCACCATCTATATAGGTAAATTATGTAGATCTTTGGTCTCATTTCTACAAGACCCCTTAGAATTTTAGTGCATATTTAAAATTAAAAACAATATTAGAAGCTTTCTAAGGGAGTATTTGTTCTGCTAAACTCCTTAAAATTAACTGGTACTTAATGGCCTGCAATTAATGGCAAATATGTTTCTAATTCTTAAAAGTGTAAGTTAAGTGTCCCCTCTGAATTATATCTGTTATTTAAAAAAAGCTCAGCCACAAGTAATTTTAGTCAATTTTAAAATCATATTTAATCTTTTCTTCTCATTCTGTCTCATCTGAAAATCTGAAATATTACTTTCTAATTATATAAAGTCATAAGAGAGTTGGAATTTTCTTAAATGGACCTAAGTCTTCAAGTATTTCAGCATCACTGCATGAGAAGGTTGCACATCTGAAATAGCTCTAGTATGCAGCCTGATTCACATTCACTAAATGGATTAGCTGAAATAAGCATAATAAATAAAAGAGAATAAAAAAAAAATAATTTCACACTAAGTGAAGGCTTGACTTATAGGAAGTGGCAGCTCTGATGGCCCAAGGCGTAGAATTAGTTTTGCCACTCGATAATTTGACTGATTCACTTGAGTGGCCAGAAGAGGACATTTTCTGCCTGATTTCAGTGTAATCAAGTCACCTGCTCTGTGATTGCTGGGGCCAAGTCAATTGCACTCTGTTGAGCACGGAATGTGTGCAGTGAGTAGCAAGAAGAGTGTTTTCTGCATATGTGTGCAGAACTATTGAGCTGTCAATGACAGTGGGATTTAGCTGTTTCTGTATATTAGTGTACTTTCATTTGAGATCATATACGTAATATGAAAATAATCCATTCAGATTTACTCCTTCAGTTACCCACCATTTGGGAATCAGTGACAATATTCAGAGACTCAGATTCTAAAGCCAGATGGGACCACTATGATCATCTGTTCGGAGCTCCAGTATAGCACAAGCCATAGAACTTCAACAAAATTGATTACTGTTTGTAGCTCTCCTTTCAAAGCTCTGATTGTATACTCACATGACTGGAGCACTGTCATGGATAGGTATAAATTGTTCAGGAAGGACAGGCGGGGGAGAAAAGGTGGAGGAGTTGCAGTGTATGTAAGAGAGCAGTATGATTGCTCAGAGCTCCAGTATGAAACTGGAGAAAAGCCTGTTGAGAATCTTTGGGTTAAGTTTAGAGGCGAGAGCCACAAGGGTGATGTCATGGTGGGGGTCTGCAATAGACCACCAGACCAGGAGGATGACTTAGACGAGGCTTTCTTCAGACAACTAACAGAAGTTTCCAGATCACAGGCCCTGGTTCTCATGGAGGACTTCAATCAGCCTGACATCTGCTGGGAGAGCAATATAGCAGTGCACAGACAATCGAGGAAGTTTCTGGAGAGCGTTGGGGACAACTTCCTGGTGCAAGTGCTGGAGGAACCAACCAGGGGCCGTGCTCCTCTTCATCTGCTGCTCAAAAACAGGGAAGAATTGGTAGGGGAAGTAGCAGTGGTTGGCAACCCAGGCAGCAGTGACCATGAGATGATTGACTTCAGGATCCTGACAAAAGGAAGAAAGGAGAGCAGCAGAATACGGACCCTGGACTTCAGAAAACCAGACTTTGACTCCCTCGGGAACTGATGGACAGGATCCCCTATTATGAGGGAGAAAGGAGTTCAGGAGAGCTGGCTGTATTTTAAAGAAGCCTTATTGAGGGCACAGGAACAAACCATCCCGATGTGCAGAAAGAATAGCAAATATGGTAGGCAACCGGTTTGGCTTAACAGAGAAATCTTTGGTGAGCTTAAACATAAAAAGGAAGCTTACAAGAAGTGGAAACTTGGACAGATGACTAGGCAGGAGTATAAAGATATTGCTTGAGCATGCAGGCGTGTAATCAGGAAGGCCAAAGCACAATTGGAGTTGCAGCTGGCAAGGGATGTGAAGGGTAACAAGAAGGATTTCTACAGGTATGTTAGCAACAAGAAGGTGGTCAGGAAAAGTGTGGGACCCTTACTAAATGGGGGAGGCAACCTAGTGACAGATGATGTGGAAAAAGCTGAAGTACTCAATGCTTTTTTGCCTCACTCTTCACAGACAAGGTCATTTCCCAGACTGCTTCACCGGGAGGCACAATATGGGGAGGAGGTGAGCAGTCCTCAGTGGTGAAAGAACAGGGTTAAGGACTATTTAGAAAAACTGGACATGCACAGGTCCATGGGGCCGGATGCAATGCTGAGGGAGCTGGCTGATGTGATTGCAGAGCCAATGGCCATTATCTTTGAAAATTCGTGGCAATCAGGGGAAGTCCCGGATGATTGGAAAAAGGCAAATATAGTGCCAGCTTTTTAAAAGGGAAGGAGGAGAATCCAGGGAACTACAGACCAGTCAGCCTCAGCTGAGTCCCTGGAAAAATCATGGAGCAGGTCCTCAAGGAATCCATTTGGAAGTACTTGGAGGAGAGGAAGGTGATCAGGAACAGTCAACATGGATTCACCAAAGGTAAGTCATGCCTGGCCAACCTGATTGCCTTCTATGATGAGATAACTAGCTCTGTGGATATGGGGAAAGCGGTGGACATGATATACCTTGACTTTAGAAAAGCTTTTCATATGGTCTCCCACAGTATTTTTGCCAGAAAGTTAAAAAAGTATGGATTGAATTAATGGACTATAAGGGAGATAGAAAGCTGGCTAGGTTGTCGGGCTCAACAGGTAGCGATCAATGGCTTGATAGCTAGTTGGCAGCTGGTATCAAGCAGAGTGCCGCAAGGGTCTGTCCTGGGGTTGGTTTTGTTCAACATCTTCATTAATGATCTGGATGATGGGAGGGATTGCACCCTCAGCAAATTCGCAGATGACACTAAGCTGGGGGGAGAGGTAGATAAACTGGCGGGTAGGAACTGGGTCCAGAGTGACCTAGACAAATTGGAGGATTGGGCCAAAAGTAATCTGATGAGGTTCAACAAGCACAAGTGCAGAGTCCTGCACTTAGGACGGAAGAATCCCATGCACTGCTACAGGCTAGGGACCGACTGGCTAAACGGCAGTTCAGCAGAAAAAGACCTGGGAATTACAGTGGACAAGAAGCTGGATATGAGTCAACAGTGTGCCCTTGTTGCCAAGAAAGCTAATGGCATGTTGGGCTGCATTAGTAGGAGCATTGCCAGCAGATCGAAGGAAGTGATTATTCCCCTCTATTCAGCACTGGTGAGGCCACATCTGGAGTACTGCATCCAGTTTTGGGGCCCTCACTACCTAAAGGATGTGGACAAATTGGAGAGAGTCCAGTGGAGGGCAACAGAAATGATTAGGGGGTTGGGGCACATGACATACGAGGAGAGGCTGTGGGAACTGGGCTTATTTAGCCTACAGAAGAGAAGAGTGAGGGGGGATTTGATAGCAGCCTTCACGTATCTGAAGGAGGATTCCAAAGAGTATGGAGCTAGGATGTTCTCAGTAGTGGCAGATGACAGAACAAGAAGCAATGGTCTCAGGTTGCAGTAGGGGATGTTTAGATTGGATATTAGGAAAAACTATTTCACTAGGAGGGTGGTGAAGCACTGGAATGGGTTAACTAAGAAGGTAGTGGAATCTCCATCCTTAGAGGTTTTTAAGGCCCAGCTTGACAAAGCCCTGGCACGATGATTTAGTTGCAGTAAGTCCTGCTCTGAGCAGGGGGTTGGACTAAATGACCTCCTGAGGTCTTTTCCAACCCTACTCTTCTATGATTCTATGATACTGTATTTCAAATGCAGAGGATTTCTCATTACTTCTGAAAAGCTTTCCTTCCTTTATAAAAATATTAAGTATGGTTTTTATTATTTGAAAAGCATATCTAATCAACAGACAAATTACAGTGTCAGTAATTAAGCAATTTACCATAATTTACAAGCAACTAATGCTAAAAACAAAAAGTTTAAGCTGTATAAAATTGATTTAGCATTGTTTCAGCCTATTTTCTTCTTGACATATGTTACTGCATGATTCATCCACATTTTCAGAATCAAAGTCCATGATCTAGCAAACCTAATCTGTTAATAAAATGAAAAGGTGACCTTGCCTAATTTAATAAGTCAGTGTAGAAATACTCTTTCAACATGTTAAAGAATTACAGAAAGGTTATCATAGCTTGCTTTTATGGGAGTGTACTCTACCTTTTCCAGATCATTTCTCAGACTTGCATTACTGTAATTCATTTGATTATATTAAAAACCTTTGTAGATCACTATATTTTAATAAAGGCTTTGTTTTGCTACTAAATATGCCTATCATTTACATTTAAGCATGTATTATATACTGTACTTTCCTTTTTGGAGTCAAGGTTTAAATATTCTGCCCATCGTTAAATGAGGCTTGTACTTTGGGGAATTTTTTTTCTTTGCGAAATATTTTTGGGATGAAATCAGTGCTGGCTAAAGAGTCGAGCCTGATAGCCTATGAGACTGAAGTTCTGCAGTTAGTCTTAGAACAGGTACAACATGACGGCAATAGTGCAAGCTGTCCTATATAACCCCACAAACATGCCTCAGTCTTAACTGGAGAGGACCATCTCCAAGAGTGAAAGGGTAGTTTAGTATCTATTCGCATTCAGACACTAGCCTCTCATCTTGGAACTCCAATTAATAAGGAGAAGTGATTTTGCAGTATGGACACATTTCCACTCCGAACTTAATATGCCTCATCAAGTTATTTAAGATGACTCATCAGACACCCCAACACATTTCAGTTAATTTAGATCAAAAATGGAATTCAAATTTGTAGTAAGCATAACAGGAAGCAAAAATATTAGAGTCTCTATGAAGGTATCAGGTTTTTGTCCTAAATGCATGAGTCTAGATGGATAAAGTAAATAAGGAACTGCTATTTACTTCTCATAACACAAGAACTAGGAGTTACCAAATTAAATTAATAGGCAGCAGATTTAAAACAAACAAAAGGAAGAATTTTTTCACACAACACACAGTCAACCTGTGGAACCCCTTGCCAGAGAATGTTGTGAAGGCCAAGACTATAACAGGGTTCAAAAAAGAACTAGATAAGTTCACGGAGGATAGGTCCATCGTTGGCTATTAGCCAGGATGGAAAGGGATGTTGTCCCTAGCCTCTGTTTGCCAGAAGCTGGGAATGGAAGACGGGGTGGATGATTACCTGTTCTATTCATTTCCTCTGGAGCACTTAGCATTGGCCACTGTTGGAAGACAGGATACTGGATTAGATGGACCTTTGGTCTGACCTAGTATGGCCATTCTTATGTAAATAGAGCATCTGCCCAGGTGCTCAGTGAAATGGGAGCGCTTGGAAGGAGGGCACACAGAATGTGCTCCCCCACATACCGCTTGCAAACTTCCATGCAGGGGGGTGACGACTGCAGCTCATGCATTTCCTACAGCATAAGATCTGCTCAGGGATACTGATTCTGCACATGCAGTTTCTCCAAAAGGAGGAGGGAGAAAGTAGGGCCATGCTTTTCTGCTTCGTTCAGCAAAGCTGGTCTTCCTCAACATGCTGCTCTTCTAAGGGACAGGCACAGTGTGAGCACACTCCCCAGGAGCTCCAATGCAGCTCTGTCTTACTCCGTAAACAGAGCTGTGACTTCATAGCACAGTCTGGCTCACAACTGTGAGTTTTGCTGGACTGACTCTCTCTCTGGTTACCTGCAGCAGCAATTCCTGTATCTGAATCCAACCATTCCCACCCTTTCATCAAACATGCAACTTCATTGACAATTCCAACACAAATGCCAATCCTAAAATTCTGAAGTAATAAACAAGCATAAATGAGACATTAAAAGTTGTGAGATGCACATTTAAGGAAATCTGGACAAAGTCCCTCCTTCACAATTTGTATACTTGTGACATGTGAAATGAAGGTCTTTGTGGAAAATGAACTTCCGTGGGAGTTTTTTTGTCTAGCTTCTTTTTAAGCGCAAAGTATTATTGTTAAAAACTCTGCTTGCAAGTTACAACAAAATCACTTTTAGTGCTTGTCTCTCAAGCTCTGGTGTATTTTAATTATTTTTTACTTTCATTTGGTATTTCTCTTTTATTTTTTCATAAATGAAGAGCCTGCAGTTCACGCCTTTAGCTCTCACAATTTGGACCCAAAATAAATCCATTAGCAGTGTGGTTTCATGATTATTTATACTGTATAGTACTGAAGTAAGCTGAGTTGACTGTATTTAACACTGGGAAGGTAACTTTTCTGAGCCTTGTGTACCAAAATGCAAACTTTTCTACAACTAATACTCCAAATTGAAATAAGATTGCAGTACAGCAGAGTGGCATTTAATTGGCAAGCAGACACATACACTAGACATACAGTTAGGCACTAACAGTCCAAAACAGACCAACTAATAAAGTGCGACCAGAGAGAAGGACTAGGAAATAGATGTGTCACAGACAGATGTGTAAAAAAATATATATACAAAATTTGCTACAACGATACACTGAATAAAAGCCATTTTCACTTAACCATTGTTTACCCAAATTTTAAGAATCTCTGACTTGATGCATTAGTAAATGATGTGATAAGATCAGCAAATATAATTTCTCGAAAAAATGTAGGGAAAAATGCTTTCTGGAAAACTAATTTATGTAACTCACAACTCTGAATAAAAAAAAATCACATATTTCCATTAATAACCACTCTTTGCAAAACATTATCAAATCTTTTCACAGTTAAGGGTGAGGGCAAATGACTGTTGGTATCCATAGGCTGTCAAAAATACTGTCAGAAAATTAAGTTCTTCTCGCACAACATTTGCCAACTCTAATCCCATGGATATACTTCAGGTTAAAATGAGAAGATAACACATAATATTGATACTGGGAGTTAAGCTTCAGCAAGACCAAATATTCTTGGATGCCAAGAAAGCACCCCCACAGAATTCCTAAACATATAGACTATTATTTTTCTAGCAGAGTAGTTTTAAGTTAATTTATTGTATTTTTATGGAGGGTAGTCCCACATCTTATTCACAGCCTGTCAGCACAGCAGCAAATTATAGAAAACATAATACTAAACATTACAACATAAAGCAAATATTTATCTAATTTGGATTCTGTAATTTTTAAAGTAAGTGACTGCTTACTTTATTTGTGTCAAAAGCAAATAAGTATGGCCATTACTTTTACTGGTAGTACAATGTAAAGGGAGTATGGCTATCAGTCAAAGCAATTTCCACTGTAGACATTAGCACTTAGACTTTTCACTACAAGAGTTGTTTTCTATTCCTCTGAAAAGAACCTAGGTCATCAACTATCAAAGTACTTAAGCATATGCTTAACTTTAAGTGCATGAGTAGTCCCATTCAAGTCCGCAGGACTAGTTGCATACTTAACTTTACTACAGACTACAGAGCTCTCCTGGTACTAAATTAATAACGTTATGCAGCTACTATATTCCATCAAGAGGAATTAATCACAGAGGATGAAATACCATTAAGAAAACTCCTGCATTTAAATATGGTGTGTGTTTATGGTACCATTTGCTGAGCTTTGTTTTGTTCCCTATATGAATTTTCTGGACAATTTGCAACAGTATTGTTACACCAAAATAGAGTCTTATATAGAGATTTCCTATGAGAAATCTCACAACTCAAATCTAATTTAGATATGGAGCTGACATTAAAAAGCATATTATTTGAGCAAATAGGTTGGATTAAGACACTGCAAATAGATAGTTGACTATATTCTTTTGCTCCATAGATCAATGTTTTCCTGCAACTCCATTATCTCTGTGAGATATGGTAACAGTAACTGTCAACCCTGCAATGAAAAGTTTACAATTGTGTTTATTTAAATGGACTCTATTAAATTAAATTTTGGTTTCCACTTTATTACAGACAATTACTAGTCAAACCACCGAAAATGAGAATTAAAATGACTCAAGAGACAATGGGCCTATGTGTCCTTTGCGAAACACCACTAAAACCAACTGAATAAATTTGTCCCAGAGTGCAGACCCTAGTGGGGTGACAAAGGATTTATGCTCCTTTTCTGTAATATTATACCCCATCATTTTCAAAGTACCATTTTAACACACATACTGCCCTATTCCCAAACAATGGAGAATCAGGATTAGGCATGATCTTGGCAAAAGGTAGCATCTCCAGAATCTGAAGTTGCTCGATTTGACTACAAGAGGATTATCATACTAGAGTGCATTTTGATGAGCCTCAAAACCAGCTGAGTCAATAAGCTGATCCCTATTAATGTCAACGGAAAATGCCTCAATGCCAACTTAATTTCAATTAATTCAGACATTTAATCAAAGCTAGTATAACTCCTAGAACTAAGATTTAAGCTAACACCCACAAAACGGTTTGAGATTCTTAAAGGAACACTGTCAAGCCATTTAAATGCCAGAATATGTACTGTGCTTTAAAGCTACATTTATTGGATGGAGATTCTAGACTCTCTTTCAGAATCCAAGTATTTTTGTTCAACTTACTGTTGCCAAGAAAAATAAAACCCAACAGCCACTCTTCAGTCACAATATTATTTTGTTGCTGCTGAAGGAACCATCCAAACAACAGAGGGAGCTCAAATTAACAAGCCTTCTTTCTGAGCTCTACAGACATCATTGTTAACCTTACCTCTATTCATGATAATTCTGAGTAATGAGTTATGTAGAAAAGAAACATTGCCAAGCCACACTAGTTTCCCCATAAGAAGCAAAGCATGAGCCTGGGGGAGAGAATCAATATCTGCTAAATGGAGAAGGACAAAGCCATTAACAGGAAACAAATTTATTATCAATCTGCTAAACGAGGTTCGGAAAACCATGAAGAAAAATAAAGATTATGAATTATTACAAAACTTGACTTGTTATTAATTTATCTACTTATGCATGTGAGGAAACTTTTGAGCCTTTCCCTAAATTTTTGACCCACCCAGACTACAGCTACTCTACAAAGCACCTAGCCGTAGCATAATAAAAAGAACTGTAAGAAATTTTAATAACAAACCCCCAAAACAGATGAAACTTCCCTGATTAAGAATTTTGTTACCATCTTGAAACAGGGGCCAAGTTTCCCAAACAGTTCACTGACATTAGTAATCTGGCCAAGTTGAGACCAGACATGAACTGAATATTAAGTGCACCCAGTTTTTCTGCCTGTTCTCAACTCAAACCTGAGCAAAATTGGCTATTTTGGCTGAGCTTCATTTTGAGATCTCAAAGGACATATAAACTCAGGAGCATCAAAACCAAAAACAGCTTTGCACAAAGCCCTGTGAAATGAAGCTACCAAGTTTCACACCTCTCTGATCATAATTAGTAGCTGAGACCATGTTTAATTAAGTTATCAAAAATATATTTTCGGGGAGGCTGAAGCTCAGACTCTTATTTATAGATGCAATATGACTCTCCTAAAAATGTCCCTGTAAAACAGAGGTGGACACTGAAAATGTGGCCCTTAAAGATAGACAAAACAAAATAGAAAGGGAGGCTCTGGGTTACTGGGTATGTTTTTTCAAGATATCCCTGCTCTTGTAAGGAGTTGCACTTTAAGGATTAATGACTAGTTAAAAAAACTGGTCTCATCCAGCATTCTTCATACACTCAACACTCCCATTCATTTCAGAATATTTACCCTTCACAGAAAGCTGTAGGAATCAGCATCTGTGATTTTGGCATCAAATACTGGGGTATTTAAGAATTCTGTATATATGGAATTTGATTTTAAAATAAAATTAAATAGATGTTTTAATGATCACACGTACATCCAACACCAATTATTTCACAATTAAATAAAATAGTGACAGTGTAACTTATCTGTCAGTTGTATAGTACAGTAGCTCACTTTCCTACGTTATTTACATGTGTTTTCCTGTCTCAGGGCAACAATCATTAGCTATGGTAGTAAAAATGAAGAGTTGCTAAAGAAGTATATGAATTTTTATTATTTGAAAAAATAGTTCTTTGTACAATTATTTAAGGTTTAGCTTGTAAGCATGTCATTGGTATAAAATATTTCTCATCATTTTGGGGACACACCAGATGGAATGCAGGGCACTGTGGGATATGCCATTTATCACAATGACAGTGCGTAGGTAGCAGTGATCCTCTCACCACAGGGGGAAGCTAGAACTGCAAATGTGGAGCAACATTAAAAGCTAGACTAGTGGAGTTTGGCAACACTTGCATTTCTCATTAACTGAATCATATTAATTTATTAGCCATATATATCAAAGTAATTCACTACAGAACTGTCACCAAGAACAGTTTATAACTGTTAGCATTCCCCATAGGCAGAGAAGTGTGGCAGTCATCTTGAAGCAGCGTGCATGTCTTTGATTTTTTTAAAGATAATAATAACTTGGTCAAACCAGGTAATGCCAATAATGACAAAGTTGTCCATATGCTTCCTATTAGAAAGAGAGCTTAAAAAAGAACATCCATGATTACCAAAAAGGGATATTGGGAAACAACATAAGTGATCTGCAGAAGTGAGATGTAAACATACCAAAATGTTCAGTCTACTATGTTGATGGGGACAGTTCACTAATCCATATAATCATTTGCTTCCTTTGCTCCAAGGCCAGTTTAAATGGGACACAGAGGATTCACACGTCTCATTTTTTTTACAGCAACCATCAGACATGGTAGCCCTATATCCAGCTCTTTAGGTGGTGAAATGAGTCAACAGGTACTGTAAATTGACCAGGAGGGTGTGCTTACAAGCTACTTCCTCTAAGAATCCAATCTGCTCAGCTTCACAATAAGAACAGAGGAGCTTCTAAAGATTTGGTGGCTTGTATATTTTTCTAGTTTGAATAAACACCAGAATTTTCTAAGTTTATCTGAATTTCAAACATTTGAGCCAATGCCACACATTGCTGTTGACCTCCATGAAACAGAGCCCTTTCTTTTGGCAACAGGCCCTACTCTGTCTTGGCTGCATCTCTCAATAAGCATGCTCTCATTCCTCCTCACCCCTCAGCTCTGCAGGCCTTCACAGCAAGTCTTGCAGCTTCTCTGCTAGGCCAAAGACGGCTGTTCAACTGCAGCTTGGAAGCAGCTTTGGGACCACGTATGGTTGGAAATGGGGAGAGAAACTGCGATTAATAAAAGGCAGGTGGGCACTGATTGTGTTGGCAAACCTCACATTTAGTTCTCTAACATACAGAACCTAAATTAAATTGCTGGAAAGACCAGAAACAAATTATTCTTGATATTTTTTCCTATGCCTACAGAAACAATAAGAAGCTACAGTTTAATATAGTAATTGGAAGCAAGGCAACACTTAAACTTACAGTATTCCGATAGCACCTACTTTATTGATTTAATACTCCAAGGTGCTAGTTGGTATTCATTATCTACTAATATATTTATAAAATGAAATTATTCTATTTACAGTTAAACTTTTAATAAATCAACAAGAAGTTAAACAAGGTATTGAGTTTTCTACCCAAGCACTTGCAGCTAAAAAGTCAAAGCTGGGAAGTACAGTATGCCTAATTTAACTGCTTGTTTATTGCATGAAAACGACGATGTGTACCTGAGCTGCTACAAGCCAAATGGGTGATGAAAATAGCAGCATGTATGACAAGAGGCGAAATGAGATGGCTGACTCAAGTCTTGAGAAAGTTGCTGACTGTGACTCTCCAGACTGATCAGTTTACTCCCCAACTCATAGAAGCAGCACCTTGGGACCCATTCATGCACCCAGCAGAATGGCTGAAGGTGAACTGCTGTGAATTGATAGATCACTAAAAGAGGGATGGGACTAACGTGAACAAAAGGAAGGTATGAATCATGTCATTGTTGATGAGGAATTCAGTTTTTGCCATGCTTGAGTTTGAGTGAGCAGTTACCAACTAGGATGACATGTTGGAGAGAGACAAACTGACTGTAGAAAATTTCAAAGCTACGCAAACATAATGAGTTTGAAATTTCCCATTTGAAGCATGAAGGCAGATTTACATAACCATCTTTATGTGCTTGCTCCACCAAGATGTGACAAGATCAGAGGCTGGGTTCTTTAAGGGGAGAGAGTTCAGTGGAGATGTAGGCCTGAGGAGGCCCAGAAAAAGAGACCTAGAGAGGAAAACTGCATTGCATGAATAGAGACAGAGAAGACTGAAGAAGCTCCGAGATATAAGGAAAAAATCCTCCCCACACCATTTCCCAGTCAATGGAAGGAGTGGGTTCTCCCAAGGCTAGGGTTACCATACGTTCTCTTTTTCCCGGACATGTCCGGCTTTTCGGCAGTCAAACGCCCGTCCGGAGGGAATTGCCAAAAAGCCGAACATGTCCGGGAAAATGGCGGCTCTGCTCCTCCCCTGACTCTTCGGCTCTGTTTAAGAGTCGAGCTGCCCGAGCGCTATGGGCTTCAGGCAGCCCCCTTGCCTCCGGACCCCAGCCGCCGGCCGGGCACTTCCCCTCCCGGGCTCCGGTGGCGCAGGGTCTGGAGGCGTGGGGGCTGCCCGAAGCCGGTAGTGCTGGGGCAGCTCGGCTCTTAAACAGAGCCGAAGAGTCAGGGGAGGAGCAGAGCCTCC